>NW_017189519.1:0-300000 GCF_001704415.2 Capra hircus | reverse complement strand
GGAAACTGAGGTTTGGAGAAGCTAAATGACTTGCTCAGAGTTACATGACTGCTTGCTAAATCATTTCAGTCGTGTCCGACTCTGTGCAACCCCATAGATGGCAGCCCACCAGGCTGTCCCGTCCCTGGGATTCTCCAGGCAAGAACACTGGAGTGGGTTGCCATTTCCTTCTCCAATACATGAAAGTGAAAAGTGAAAGTGAAGTCGTTCACTCGTGTTCGACCCTCAGCGACCCCGTGGACTGCAGCCTTCCAGGCTCCTCCGTCCATGGGATTTTCCAGGCAAGAGTACTGGAGTGGGGTGCCATTGCCTTCTCCGAGATACATGATTTGTAAGTACTAAAACTAAATCTAAAGACTTTGAGCTCTAATGCACTGTGTCCTGAAGAGGTCATTGGATGAAGTGGGCCAGAAATGCTCCATGCAGAAGTAAAGCCTGAACCAAGCCTTGAAGGGCTATTAGAATGTGCATACAAACTGCAGAGGAAAGTGATAGTTCAACTAAGGGACCAGAGGTATGGAGGTAAGAAATAGTAGACTCTCCTTGAGAGTCTAAAGAGCAGGATGGAGAGTCATGGACTCCAATTTGCCTATATAGACTTTGCCACTTACTTGCCAATCACCAGAAGACATCCTGTGACATTGATTCTGTCATGTCTTTTAGCCCTTGGAGTGTTTTGATTTTATGTTTACTTCTTACCTTTTCCACCACCAGTAAGTATTCTTACAGGGAGATGGGGCTTTTCAACCACAAAATCTTTCCCAAATACAAATATGTCACCCTAGTAGAGTTGTTAAGAGTATGAACTCAGGGATCTGATTTTCCAGGTTCATACCCTGACTGTGCTGTGTGTGTATGAGAGGGAGGGAGAAAGGGAACTTGGCTAAGTTACTTAACTTGAATGGGCTTCCACGCTCTCACCTATGATATGGAGGTGATCATAGTGCCTCCCTCCTAAAGCTGCTCTGAGGATTAAATCAGTTAATATGTGTAAAGCATGTAGCACAGCACCTGGCAGATGGGAAGTCCTCCATCAGCATTAGTTGTTAATTATTAGTCTTTGATCTTCACAGAAACCCTGTGAAAGGTGGGTATTAGTGTTACTGTACCAGGTTCCATTGCCCAGTGTGCAGGAAGCCAAATGCTGAGATGCTGAGGTTTGCCCTTACAAGGCAGCCAAGCGAGGAAAACCAATCTCAAATCCACCTCCCCCAAGTTGAGGGACTTAGGATATTTATGGTACAAGGAAGCAGGGTGGTCTGAGGTCTGGGGAAAGATGGCTGGAGGGAAGAAAAAGATGAAGTAATCAGCGTTCTGTGCAAGTGTAGCTGAGTTACGTACTTCTTCTTGAGATGCATGTTCAGAAAATGGTGACCTTAACATGATCTGAGGATGGAGTTTTTGGCTCTCTGATATCAAAAGGTAATCCATCAGATAACTCTCAGTCCCAGCTGAATGGTTGATGGTCTTGACCACTTTGAAATGGGCTAGACTAGCTCCATGTTCCTGAAAAAACAACTTAAGCATTACTATAATATCAGAGCTGTTATCTATAGGGGATGGCTAAAGGAGTCTTGTGATACATTGTCTAAGCTATACCTAGCTTGGAAGGTACACAGTTTGCAAGAACAATTAAGGAGAGCTTGGTTGGCGAAGGCAGGTTACAGGATGTTACTTATTAAGCAAGTTATGGTTTAAGAAATGTAGCTGATGACTGCCCTTGGTTTCATTTGTTGTTGTTATTTAGTTGCTAAGTCATGTCTGATTCTTTGAGACCCCATAGATGGTAGCCTGTCAGGCTCCTCTGTCTATGGAATTTCCCAGGCAAGAATACTGGAGTGAATTGCCATTTCCTTTTTCAGGGGATCTTCCTGACCCAAGGATCAAACCCATGTCTCCTGCACTGACAGGCAGATTCTTTACCACTGAGCCATCTGGTTAGCACTGCGATTTAACAGATTAAACCTTAGAAAGTTTACATAACTTGCTCAGGGATACATAAGAATTGACAGAACTGGCCTGAGAATGTCTGTCTTTCTGATATGAAAGCTCAAGGGTTTCCTTCCACCTCTTTCCTTTTATTTTCAAGTATTTAGCCAAGTTAAGTTTTTGTGTAAATTTTATACAATATCCGTTAGAGATTTGGAGGACTGATTATACTCTCAGGATTTTTTTTTCAAGGATATGCTCCTTGAAAAAACCATTTAATCAGACAAGTATAAAGAGAAAGCCAATCTTTTAACCTCATCAACTTTCAATCCTGTCTTCCCAGGGGTAAGTTGTGTTAATTGTTTGTATATGTTTCCACATTTTTCTTTTGCCCATAAGTGCAGATGGAGATGTTCACATTTCTAGGGTTGTTGGTTTGTTTGGTTGTAGGTTTCTTGAACAATCGGTATTGAACTGCAAACATTCCTCCAGTGTATTTTCCTTTAACCTAATTGTAGAATCTGTAATCTCTTTAGGTGTGGACATAGCTCAGTTGTTTTCCAATAGCTGCTTAGCACTCCATAGTTTGGTTGAAGTGTATATTCAGCCTCTTGCCAGGCTCCCAGGCCTGCATCATAACTAGTGTCTGTGGGCAAGGATAGTGTCTTTTGTGGTATCTGCTCTGTGCAGGGCACCCAGCACATGGTGGTATCCACAGATAGAAAAGTGAATTAGTCCATCAACCCGATTATTGCAGAGGAATTCCAGGGATCTTTTGCACACATATCCAGTATGATGTCTTAGGTGTGATACCAGAGGGATGAGAGATATTTTTCCCAAGTGAATTATTTTTAAACCACTTAAAATAGTGCTATTTTCCTGATGACAGCAAAAGACGTATTTAGTGATGAAAATTTGTAAAATACGGGAAAGTAGAAATAAAAAATAAGTACCATCAATGCAAAAGGGGTTATTTTTCAACATATTAAAAAAAAGAAAAACACCAAAAAGCATGAGGCTTTTGTGCCTCTGTCCTTGAAATTGTGTAAATGTTTTCTTTACAAAAGTAATATCTTCATAATAGCAAATAAAGAAAATACAGAAAAAAACTGAAATAGGATCATTGAATAACTAAGTTAACAGATGTTCATATTGTTTGCAGCATATTCTCAAAGTCTTCTCATCTCTGTGTGGTTGTTAAGAGTTAGTATAATGTAGTGGTCAGGTGGCTGACTCTGGAGTGGGCAGATCCTTGCTTTTATGGCTGTCTCGTCTGTCTTTATCCATGTGATCGTGGGTAAGTTACACACTTCGGTGACCTTGTTTTCTTATCTGTAGATGGGAGCTTGAACGAATGGAGATACATAAGGTAAGCACTTAGTCTAGTGCCTGGCACACAGTAAGTGTTTAATAAGTGTTGGATGCTCCTGTTGTTACTACTACTCCAAACAGAGGTCAAACTGGGCTCCTGTTGGCCTGTATTATTTGATGTTAGCCTTCAGGGCCTTGGCTCCAGCTCCCTGGTTGGGTGATGTTGATGTGAAGAGGGCTTTGTTTCTGAATTAGCTTTGTGGAGTGAGATTAAAATTCCCTGGCAGGATTTCTTTTCCACATTGACTAGCAGTGTGTGTGTGTGTTTCCCAGACAGACTGTTGGATTAGGGAACTGGCCATCTCTCTCTCTTCCCTCCTGACAGGTGAATTAGGCCCACTCCTGGTGTTTCTTCCCATTTGAATGAAATGTCGAGACCCCTGGGGTTTTCAGCAACACCCAAGCTCCCCGCTCTCGCGGAGAGTGGCAGCCATGAGTGAGGATGACAGGCAGCAGCCTCTTTGCCTCCAGTTTAATAGTTCTTTGCACTAGTTCTGTTTTCCAAAAATGGCGATTAGAAGGCACAGCCTCTGACTCTTCCGACCAATATTTCTCCCTTGACCTCGAGCCACTCCCCCAAGCCATGTTTCTTTTTTGTATTTTTTTAGATCAAGCAGGCAAGATTTATTGAGCAAGTTGTAAGCAGTGCAGTCTCGAGTGGTCAGCAGTGTTTCTTTGTGCAGTCAAAGCCTTATCTAGTGGGTGAGTTCCGTTTCCCCAATCTTTGTGGATCAGTGGTTCTCAGCTCTGACTGCACCCTAGAAGCAGCAGAGCCAATTTCAAACTGTAAGCATTTTCCAAAAGTACCCCAGGCAATTCCAGTGTGCTGGCAGCACTGCTTAGGGCCCTGCCTGGTCTGCTGCCGCTGACCTTGGGACTTTGACTGAGTTTGCTTCTTTCCCATCAAGCATCAGTTTCCCCATTTGTCAAATGGGCTTAGTGATACTGCTCTCTACCTCACAGATAGCTTTCTGAAGAAAAGGTAGCAGATAACAAAAGATAACAGAAGAATTAGCAAAGAGCTTTGAACATTTAAAAGCACGCCACAAAGAGGCAATGAGTCCTTGCCTCTTTCTCTCTCCCTGTTGTCACTTTTTTGAGGGGGGGGTGTTAATTGAGATAAAATCTATTAATACAAGTATATCCATTTGAAGTGTATAATTCAATGTCTAATTCAGTGTATTACAGAGTTGTACAACCATTGCCACTATTTAATCTTAGAATATTTTCGTCATTCTCCCCCACCCCCACCAAAAGCATTAGTGATGTCTCTCTACTCCTCCCCTCCACAGACCCTGGCAACCACTCCTCTCCTTTCTGTCCCTATGGATTTGCTTTTTCTAGATCTCATGTAAATAGAATCATATCATTTTTCTGACTGACTTATTTCACTGAGCATAGTTTTCAAGTTCATCCAGGTTGTTGCGTGTATCAATACTTCAGTCCTTTTTATGACTGAATAATAATAGTCCTTTGTAGAGTATACCACATTTTGAAAAATGGAAGTATACTATATCTACAATGTTGTGCCAGCTTCAAGTGTACAGCACAGTGATCAGTGTGTCAGATTGCCTTCCCTTATAGAGGGCATTACAAAATACTGAGTATAGTTCCCTGTGCTGTATTACAGGTCTTTGTTGGTTATCTTATATTTTGTTTATCCGTTCACACATTGATGGACATTTGGGTTGTTTCCACCTTTAGGCTGTTGTGAATAGTGATACTGTGAATGGTCCTGTAAAGATATCTGCTTGACTAAACTTCCCTGTTGGCTCAGACGGTAAAGAATCTGGCTGCAATGCAGGAGACTTGGGTTCTGTTCATGGGTTGGGAAGATCCCCTGAAGAAGGAAATGGCTACCCACTGCAGTATTCTTGCCTGGAGAATTCCATGGACAGAGGAGCCTGGTGGGGTACAATCTTGACTGCTTTGGGGTGTATACCTAGAAGTGAAATTTCTGGGTCATATGGTAACTCCATGTTTAAATAACCTTTTGAGGAACTGCCAGATTGCTTTCCAGAGTGGCTTCCCTGTTTTTTTTATTCCTGCTAGCCATATATTGAGGGTTCTGATTTTGCTGCCTCCTTGCCAACAATTTTTATTACCTGATTTTCCCCCATTATAACCATTTGGGAAGGTGTAAAATGGTATCTCCCTGTGGTTTTGATTTGTATTTCCCTGATAACTAATGATGTTGAACACCCTTTCATGTACTTATTGGCCATTTTTATGTGTTCTGAGGGGAAATGGCTTTTCAAATCCTTTCCCATGTTTAAATTGGGTTATTTGTTTTTTATTGTTTAATTGTGATAGTTCTTATGTGTTGGGATAGTAGACCCTTATCTGGTATATGACTTGAAATATTTTCTCTCATCCTTTGGGTTGTCTTTGCATTTTATTGATAGCATCCTTTAAAATACAAAATCTTTAAACACTGATGAAGTTTACTCTCTTTAATTTGTCTTTGACTGCTTGTGCCTTTGGGGTTATGTCTAAGACACTAGTATGTAATCAAGTTCATGAGGTCTTAGAAATATCCTTTAAGAGTTTCATAGTGTTAGATCTTGCATTTAGGACTTTTTATATGTCATGTGAGGAAGGGATCCAAATTCATTCTGTTGCATGTGGATATCCAGTTGTCCCAGCATTATTTGTTGAAAAGACTCTTCCCTGTTGAAATGTCCTGGAACCCTTATCAAAAATCAATCAACTAGAGTTTATTTCTAGACCATCAGTTTTATTCCATTAATGTATATGTCTATTCTTATCCTGGCACCACACTGTCTTGATGATCACTATAGATTTGTAGAAAGTTTTCAAAGTGAGAAGTGTGTCATTCAAATTTATTCTTCTTTTTCAAGATAATTTTGGCCATTCTGGGGCCCTTGTATTTCCATATGAATTTCAGGATCATCTTGTAATTTGTTGCAAAACAGCCAGCTGGGATGCTGATAGGGGTTACATTGACTATAGAGTAATGGCAGGAATATTGTCATTTTAACAATGTTAAGTCTTTCAATCTATGAACACAGGATGTTTGTCTGTGTATTTAGGTCTTCTTTAATTTTTTTTCAGTGACATTTTGTTACTTTTTTGGAATATAGATTTTGCACTTTTTGGGGTTAAATGTATTCCTATGTATTTTATTCTTGTTGATGGCTCTGCAAATGGAATTGTTTTCTTCATTTCATTTTCAGATTGCTCATTACAGTTCATTTTTCTGTATCGATCTTATAACCTTTCAGAACTTTTTTATTACTGCTAATAACGTGTGTGTGTGTGTGTGTATTTTTTAAGATTTTCTGTAGATAAGGTTGTGTTATCTATGAACAGAGATAGGTTAACTTCTACTTTCCAATCTGGGTGCCTTGTATTTTTTTTTTCATGGCCAATTGCCCTGGCTACAACTTCCAGTACAGTGTTACGTAGAAGTGGCGAGAATGGATATCCTTGTCTTATTTCTTACCTTAGGGGAAAAGCATGCAGTCTTTCATCATTGAGTATGACTTTAGCTGTGGGTTTTTTGCACATGCCCTTATCAAGTTGAGGAAGTTCCTTTAGTAAATTTTAATAAATATCTGTCCTTGGGGAACCGAGGGTAGTAGAGTGTTTTAATGTTGAGGTACTTAGTCATTCACAGTTTAGAATTGCTTATGGTGGGAAATGTCTTTCCAAGGAAGGCATTGTAATGCTTCAGGGTTTAAAATCACCTACACACAAATTAAAGAAAGGAATCTTAAGCATATTTAAAAGAAAAGTGAAAGCTTATAGTTTCTTTTTTAAAGTATTTTTTTACTGAAGGATAATTGCTTTACGGAATTTTGCTGTTTTCTGTCAAACCTCAACATGAGTCAGCCATAGGTATACATATATCCCCTCCCTTTTGAATCTCCCTCCCTATCCCATCCCTCTAGGTTGATACAGAGCCCCTGTTTGACTTTCCTGAGCCATACAGCAAATTCCTGTTGATTATCTGTTTTACATATGGTAATGTAAGTTTCCATGTTACTCTTTCCATATGTGTCACCCTCCCCTCCCCTCTCCCCATGTCCATAAGTCTATTATCTATGTCTGTTTCTCCATTGTTGCCCTATAAATAAATTCTTGAGTACCGTTTTTCTAGATTCTGGATATATGCGTTAGAATACGGTATTTATCTTTCTCTTTCTGACTCACTTCACTCTGCATAATAGGTTCTACATTCATCCACCTCATTAGAACTGACACAAATGCTTTCCGTTTTATGGCTGAGTAATAGTCCATTGTGTATATGTACCACAACTTCTTTATCCATTCATCTGTTGATGGACATCTAGGTTGCTTCCATGTTCTGGCTATTGTAAGTAGTGCTGCAGTGAACAATGGGATACACGTGTCCTTTTCAGTCCTGGTTTCCTCAGGGTATATGCCTAGGAGTGGGATTGCTGGGTTATATGGTGGTTTTATTCCTAGTTTTTTAAGGATTCTCTATACCGTGTTCCATAGTGGCTGTATCAATTTACGTTCTCACCAACAGTGCAAGAGTGTTCCCTTTTCTCCACACCCTCTCCAGCATTTATTGTTTGTAGACATTTTGATGAGGGCCATTCTGACCAGTATGAGGTGATATCTCATTGCAGTTTTGATTTGCATTTCTCTAATAAGGAATGATGTTGAGGATCTTTTCATCTGTTTGTTAGCCATCTGTGTGTCTTCTTTGGAGAAATGTCTGTTTAGGTCTTTTTCCCACTTTTTAATTGGGCTGTTTGTTTTTCTGGCATTGAGCTGCTTGTATATTTTAGAAATATATATATAGATATATATATAGATATATAATATATTTTAGAATATATATTTTAGAAATTAATCCTTTGTCATTTGTTTCATTTCCTATTATTTTCTCCCATTCTGAAGTTTGTCTTTTCACCTTGCTTATAGTTTCCTTTGCTGTGCAAAAGCTTTTACGTTTAAGCAGGTCCCACTTGTTTACTTTTGTTTTTGTCTACATTACTCTAGGAGGTGGATCATAGACGATCTTGCTTTGATTTATGTCATTGAGTGTTCTGCCTATGTTTTCCTTTAAGAGTTTTATAGTTTCTGGTCTTACATATAGGTCTTTAATCCTATTCGAGTTTCTCTTTGTGTATGGTGTTAGGAAGTGTTCTAATTCATTCTTTAACATGTAGCTGTCCAGTTTTCCCAGCTCCAGTGACTGAAGAGGCTGTCTTTGCCACATTGTATATTCTTGCCTACTTTGTCAAAAATAAGATACCCATAGGTACATGGTTTTTTTCTGGGCTTTCTATCTTGTTCCATTGGTCTATATTTCTATTTTTGTGCCAGTACCATACTGTGTTGATGACTGTAGCTTTGTAGTATAATCTGAAGTCAGGAAGGTTGATTCCTCCAACTCCATCCTTTTTCTCAGGACTGCTTTGGCTCTTCGGGGTCTTTTGTTTTGCCATATGAATTGTGAAAATTTTTGTTCTAGTTCTGTGAAAAATGCCATTGGTAATTTGATAGGGATTGCATTGAATATGTAGATTGCATTTTGTAGTATAGCCATTTTCACAATATTGATTCTTCCTATGCAGGAACATGGAATATCTCTCCATCTGTTTATGTTGTCTTTGATTTCTTCCATTAGTGTCTTATAATTTTCTGTGTACAGTCCTTTTGTCTCCTTAGATAAGTTTATTCCTAGATATTTAATTCTTTTTGTTGCACTGGTGAATGGGATTGATGCCTTAATTTCTCTCTCTGATTTTTCATTGTATATAGAAATGCAAATGATTTCTGGGTATTGATTTTGTATCCTGCAACTTTGCTAAATTCACTGATTAGTTCTAGTAATTTTCTGATACTATCTTTAGGGTTTTCTAGGTATCGTATCATGTCATCTGCAAACAGTGAGAGTTTTACTTCTTCTTTTCTGATCTGGATTCCTTTTATTTCTTTTTCTTGTCTGATTGCTTTAGCTAGGACTTCCAGAACTATGTTGAATAATAATGGCAAAAGTGGATACTCTTGTCTTGTTCCTGATCTTAGGGGGAATGCTTTCAGTTTTTCACCATCAAGAATGTTTGCTGTAGGCTTATCATATATACCCTTTACTATGTTGAAGTAGATTCCTTCTATGCCCAATTTTGAAGAGTTTTAATCATAAATGGATGCTGAATTTTGTCAAAGGTTTTCTGCATCTATTGAGATGATCATATGATTTTTATCTTTTGATTTGTTAATATGGTGTATCATGTTGATTGATTTGCATATATTGAAGAATCCTTGCAGACCTGGAATAAACCCAACTTGATCATGGTGTATAAGCTTTTTGATGTGTAGCTGAATTCTGTTTGCTAAAATTTTGTTGAGGATTTTTGCATCTATGTTCATCAGTGATATTGGCCTGTACTTTTCTTTTTGTGTGTCATCTTTGTCTGGTTTTGGTATCAGGGTAATGGTGGCCTCGTAGAATGAGTTTGGAAGTATTCTTTCCTCTGCAATTTTTTGAAAGACGTTTAGAAGGATAGGCATTAGCTTTCCTCTAAATGTTTGATAGAATTTTCCTGTGAAGTCATCTGGTGCTGGGCTTTTGTTTTTGGGGAGATTTTTTTTTTAAATCACAGATTCAATTTCAGTGCTTGTAATTGGGTTGTTCATAATTTCTTTTTCTTCCTGGTTCAGTCTTGGAAGATTGAACTTTTCGAAGAATCTGTCCATTCTCCCAGTTTATCCATTTTATTGCCATATAGTTGTTCATAATAGTCTCTAATCTCTTATAATCCTTGTATTTCTGCATTGTCTGTTGTAACCTCTTCGTTCTCATTTCTAATTTTGTTGATTTGATTCTTCTCTTTTTTCCTTGATGAGTCTGGCTAAAGGCTTGTCCATTTTGTTTATCTTCTCAAAGAACCAGCTTTTAGTTTTATTAATCTTTACTATTCTTTCATTTCTTTTTCATTTATTTCTGCTTGGATCTTTATGATATCTTTTCTTCTACTAATTTTGTTTTTTTTTTTTTGTTCTTCTTTTTCCAGTTACTTTAGGTGTAAAGTTAGTTTGTCTATTCTATGTTTTTCTTGTTTCTTGAGGTAGGATTGGATTGCTATAAACTTCCCTCTTAGAATTGCTTTTGCTGCATCCCATAGGTTTTGACTTGTTGAGTTTCCATTGTTATTTGTTTCTAGAAAATTTTTGGTTTCCCTTTTCATTTCTTTAGTAACCTGTTGATTATTTAGAAATGTGTTGTTTAATCTCCATGTGTTTGTGTTTCTTACAGGTTTTTTTTTTTTTTGTAATTGATATCTAGTCTCATAGCGTTGTGGTTAGAGAAGATGCTTGATACAATTTCAATTTTGTTAAATTTACTAAGGTTTGATTTGTGACCCAAGATGTGCTGTATCCTGGAGAATGTTCCATGTGCACTTGAGAAGAAGGTGTATTCTTCTGCATTTGGATGGAATGTCCTGAAGATATCAGTGAGATCCATCTCATCTAATGTATCACTTAAGATTTGTGTTTCCTTATTAATTTTGTTTTGATGATCTGTCCTTTGCTGTGAGTGGGGTGTTAAAGTCTCCTACTATTACTGTGTTACTGTCAAACTCTCCTTTTATGTCTGTTAGTGTTTGTCTTATGTATTGAGGTCCTCCTATGTTGGGTGCATAGATATTTACAATTGTTTTATCTTCCTCTTGATTGATCCCTTGATCATTATGTAGTGTCCTTCCTTATCCCTTGTAATATTCTTTATCGTAAGGTCTATTTTGTCTGATATGAGGACTGCTAGTCCAGCTTTCTTTTACTTCTCATATGCATGGAATGTATTTTTCCATCCCCTCACTTTCAGTCTATATGTGTCTTTAGGTCTTAAGTGGGTTTCTTGCAGACAGCATATATATGGGTCTTGATTTTGTATCCATTCAGCCAGTCTATCTTTTGGTTGGAACATTTAACCCACTTACATTTAAAATAATTATTGATATTTATGTTCCTATTACCATTTTCTAATTGTTTGGGGTTGATTTTGTAGATCTTTTTTCTTCTGTTGTATTTCTTGATTATAGAAGTCCCTTTAACATTTGTTGTAAAGCTGGTTTGGTGGTACTGAATTCTCTTAACTTTTGCTTGTCTGAAAAGCTTTTTATTTCTCTGTCAATTTTGAATGAGATCCTTGCTGGGTACAGTAATCTTAGTTGTAGATATTTCCCTTTCATTACTTTAAATATATCCTGCTGTTCTCTTCTGGGCTGTAGAGTTTCTGCTGAAAGATCAGCTATTGAATGAATGGGATTTCCCTTGTATGTTACTTGTTGCTTCTCCCTTAATGCTTTTAATATTCTTTCTTTGTGTTTAGTCTTTGTTAGTTTGATTAGTACGTGTCTTGGTGTGTTTCTCCTTGGTTTTATCCTGTATGGGACTCTTTGTGCCTCTTGAACTTGATTGACTATTTCCTTTTCCATGTTGGGGAAATTTTCAACTATAATCTCTTCAAAAATTTTCTCATACCTTTTCTTTTTCTCTTCTTCTTTGGGGACCCCTATAATTCAAATGTTGGTGCATTTGATGTTGTCCCAAAGGTCTCTGATACTGTCCTCAGTTCTTTTCCTTCTTTTTACTTTATTCTGCTCTTCAGAAGTTATTTCCACCATTTTATCTTCCAGCTCACTGATTTGTTCTTCTGCTTCAGATATTCTGTTATTGATTCCTTCTAGATTATTTTTAAGTTCAGTAATTGTGTTGTTTGTCTCTGTATGTTTGTTCTTTAATTCTTCTAGGTCTTTGTTAATTGATTCTTGCATTGTCTCCATTTTGTTTTCAAGGTTTTTGATCATCTTTACTATCATTATTCTGAATTATTTTTTCAGGTAGTTTGCCTATTTCCTCGTCATTTATTTGGACTTGTGTGTTTCTAGGTTGTTCCTTCATTTGTGTAGTATTTCTCTGCCTTTTCGTTATTTTTTTAAACTTATTGTGTTTAAGGTCTCCTTTTCCCAGGCTTCAAAGTTGAATTCTTTCTTCCTTTTCGTTTCTGCCCTCCTCAGGTTCGTCTAGTGTTTTGTGTGAGCTATATATATATATATATATATATATATATATATATATAGTAAGATTTGTGTTGAGTTTATTTGTTTGTTTGTTCGTTTTTCCTCTGATGGGCTAGGCTGAGTGAGGTGGTAATCCTGTCTGCTGATGACTTGGTGTGTGTTTTTGTTTTATTTGTTGTTTAGATGAGGCGTCCTGCCCAGGGTGCTACTGGTGGTTGGGTGATGCTGGGTCTGGTATTCAAGTGGTCTCTTTTGTGTGAATTCTCACTATTTGATACTCCCCAGGGTTATTTCTCTGGTAGTCTAGGGTCTTGGAGTCAGTGCTCCCACTCCAAAGGCTCAGGGCTTGCTCTCTGGTCAGGAATGACGATTCCACAAGTGGTTTGTAATGGCATTAAGGGAGAGGAAAACAAATATCCAAAAACGAGAAACCAAAGATAAACCCCAGACAAATGGCAGTTATAAAAGCAGGCAAATAATAATTAAAGTAATGGAATATACACATATACATATACATCCATGAGCGAAGCCAAAACAGTCCAACAAAAATAAGTACAGTAGATTCATCCATGAACAAAGGAAATCAAAAATTATATTTACGAGTTGAGAACAAAACTAATTTTAGCAGAAACTGGAAAACAAAAGTAAAGCAAGGTTCCAAGTGGGAATAAAGCAATGAAAACAAAACTAACAAATATGCTGTGAGGAAAGGAAAGAAAGAAAGAATAGATATGTGAAGTTAGAAAGAGGTAGATGAAGATTTATATACATTAAAGATTAACTGTAAGGGGAAAATAACAGTAGGAAAGGCAAACAAAGGAATAAATATAGAAAAAGTATAAGAGGTTTTAAAAAATTAAAAATTAAAATTATAAGATGAGAAAAGAGAAAAAAGGAAGAAGAAAGAACAAAGGGGGAAAAAGGGAAAATTCCATAGAACTTCAAAAGCCCAATGTAGAGGCAGGGATTTATGACGACTTTTGAAAATGTGAGTGAGGAAAAAAAAAAAAGATCAAAAGCTTAATTGGATTTCTTAGTGCCAATAAAATTGACAACTACAACGGAGGGGGAAGAAAGGGAAAAAAAAAGAAATCCAAAAGAATCTATGGAACAAGTCAAAAAATAAGAATAATAAATATTTTTCTTGAGTCACTGCTGTCAGAGTCTTTACCTTACCTCCCTAGGGTGCCCTCCAATAGTCTACTGATCTCTGGACCTGCTGTGGGGGCTGCTCAGTTTCCAATCTGGTCCTACTCCTGTGTGTTCTGCTTCCAATGTCCACAGCTATCAGAGCTAGTGCATTTTCTTGTGTGGGCACTCTCTATGGCCTTTTATATATTCCACAGACACAGAGTCTGCTTAGTTGATCATGTGGATTTAATCTGCAGCTTGTACAGCTGGTCAGAAGGTTTTGGATCTTCTTCTTTTGCCACCCTGCCCCTGGCTTTCAGTTGTGGTTTTATTTCCACCTCTATATGTGGGTCGTCCACTGGAGTTTGCTCCTGAGGCTACCCTGGAGGGGTTGGATTTACCCCTTTGAAGGCCAGGTGTGGAGGTGGTACAGCTGCTTGGGTCACTGGGGTTCTGGCAGCACCAGGTACTCAGGGGGATTGGAGGCTGGGGGAGTAGGAAATATAGTGCTTTAGAAGTGTATGGCAACCAGTCTTGGCCAGTACGCTCCAGTATTCTTGCCTGGAGAAGCCCCTCTCTGACAGAGAAGTCTGGCAGGCAACAGTCTACAGGGTTGAAGAGTCGGACATGATTGAAGTGACCTTGCATCCATAAATGCACGACTTTTTTTTCTGCCTGTGGCAGCTCTGCCCCAGTAAGAGTTGAGCGTGAAGGTGGTGCAGCTGCTTGGCTTGCGGGAACCCTGGTGGCACCAAGTGTGTAGGGACATAGACTGCCTCCACCACAGGAGTTATGGCCCTATCAGTCTTTTATTGAGCCTCTTCTAGCTGGCGATTAGAAGTCATCTTTGGCCAGTCTTTCTCTGTAGCTCCACCCATTCGGGCACTTAGAGGGCTCCCTTGCCTGTGGTCCTTCTCTGTTGTTCAGCTAGGGTCCTCCCTAACTGTGGTCCTACTTTGTAGATTGGCGCCTGAGGCACTTAAAGGAGCACCCTGGGTGGGGGCCTACTGTGTAGTTCAGTGCCTCAGGCGTTTGATGGGCCAGCTTCTCTGTTGTTCAGCACTGATGCTGGCATGTGGGGAGAGAGAGACTATGGTGATGGCTCCACCCCCTGTGTGTGACTCAGTGGTATCACCATGCTGCCATGGCTGCCTGGCTTCCCTCTACTAGCATTTCTCACCACTGTCTCCTCCCTCACATCCCCTCCACCCGTCTCTCTGCATTCAACAGCAGCCCTTGTCCTGGGATTGCTCCCAGCTGCTGCCCCTTCCAGGAGACCAGCATTCCTGCCCAGGGTATGTATGGCTGTGGGCAAGGACTGTCTGATTTTCATTCCGTTTAGGCTGCCACAGATCAGCTGTTTCACTCTTAGCCTTAAATGTTTCTCTTCTGACTCAGACAGTTGCTCTGCTGTGGGGATCAGACCCCTGCTTCAGTTCCACCACCCGCAAAGGGCAAGTCCAGTTCTACTAACACTCGTGTTTCCCCCCCCTAGTTCCTTCATCCTACCGAGTTTTGTGTGATTCTCTATATTCTTTTCCACTGGTCAGGTACATCTGTCCACTCTCAGCTGGTGTTCTGCATGCACTTCTGTGTCTGAAGCTGTATTCCTGATGTATCCGTGAAGAGAGATGTACTCCACGTCCACCTACTCCTCCGCCATCTTGTTCTCTAGAGTTTCTTTTAAAGTACAGTGATGTTGCATTGCCGTGAGGGAACTAGAGGGAATTGAAAGGCTTCAGGGCTGGCATACAGTAGGAGCTCAATATATGTTTACTGGATAGCTGGTATGCTTAGAGGAGGTGTTATTAGTCAGCTTCGACTGCCATAACAAAACTATAGACTGACTTCAACAACAGAAATTTCTCACCAATCTGGAGGCCTGACATCTGAGCTCACAATGTTAGCCTAGCAAGGTCAGGTTCTGGGGAGGGCTCTCTTAGCTTGTGGATGGCCGCCTTACTGAGTCCTCACAAGTTCAAGACAGAGCCCTCTTGCTCTCTAGTGTCTTCTTATAAGGACACTAATCCTATCTGGAGGACACCACCCTTATGACCTCATCTAAAACTAGCTACCTCTCAAAGGCCCTACCTCCAGATACCATCACATTGGGGTTTAGGGCTTCATGTAAATTTGGTGGGGTGGGCACACAAACATGTAATGCACAGCAGAAGGTTAGAATATTATACACACCAGGTGTGGCACTGGCAAATCTGAATCTTTAGGATTCATAACAGCAAAGGTAGGGAATGGCGGACATGGTTAGACTTTCATGAAAATAGCTACCATTTCATGGCGCTAGTGGTAAAGAATCTGCCCACCAATGCAGGAGACATAAAAGGCGCAGGTTTGATCCCTGGGTTGGGAAGATCCTCTGGAGGAGAAAATGGCAGCCCACTCCAGTATTCTTGACTGGGAAACCCCATGGACAGAGGAGCCTGGCGGGCTACAGTCCATGGGGTCGCAAAGAGTCGGACACGACTGAGCAGAAGCACAAGAGGTATATGCCCAGAATAGTGCTAGATTTATTACCTCCCTCATCTCAGTTAATCCTCACAGCTGCCCTGAGATGAAACTCATCTCATTTTTATAAGGAGTAAGCTGAGATGCAAAGAGGTGAAGCAGTCTACCCAAAGGCACTGAGCTAGTGAGTGGAAAAAGTCGCAAGGTAGAACCCAGGTTTCTGTTTACAAAGCCCACTCTCTCTCCACTCCACCACTGCACCTTCCTCACTATGCCCTGAGTCCTTGCAGCTCAAAATGTGTTCCACAGGCCAGCAGAATTGGCCTCCCTTGGGAACTCGTTAGAAATTCATAGCCTTGGGCCTTATCCCAGACTTACCAAATGAAACTCTGCATTCTAACAAGATCTCTTTGGATTGCTGTGTGCATGACAGTTGGAAAGGCCTGGGAAGCAAGGCTGAGAGAAAGCGAAACAACCAGTATCTAGTGTAGAAAGGGGGAAAAGGCAACTCAGTACTGCTAAATTCTTGTTCTGCTTCTCTTCTTTCCTTTAAGGACACCTGTCTTTGAACAGGTATGGTTGGAACAGTACCTGATAAAGACGGAAGTCTTCCTAGTCAGTCATTCAACTAATATAAATGAGGCCTACGCTGTAGGGCTTGACAAAAGTTACGATATTTTGCACTTTATGTAAGTTGAAAGTGAAAGTGTTAGTTGCTCAGTCCTGTCCAATTCTTTGTGACCCCATGGAGTATAACCCTCCAGGCTCCTCTGTCCATGGGATTTCCCATGCAAGAATACTGCAGTGGGTTGTCTTGCCCTCCTCCAGGGTATCTTCCCAACCCAGGGATCAAACCCAAGTCTCCTGCATTGGCAGGTAGATTCTTTACTATCTGAGCCACCAGGGAAGTCCCCATATGTAAGTTAGACTTCAAAAAAAAAAAAAGTTAATATTAGAACCTGAAATCCACTGCAGGTGAATTTGAAATTCTTTACCACTAGCATAAAGTGGTGCTAGTGGTAAAGAATCCATCTGCTAATGCAGGAGACACAAGAGACCTGGGTTCAATCTGGAGTAGGAAATGCCACCTGGCTCCAGTATTTCTGCCTCGGAAATCCCCTGGACAGAGAAGCCTGGTGAACTACAGTCCATGGGCTCACAAAGAAATGGACACGACTGAGCACAGGGCATAAACAGGTGAGGTACCCCAAATCAGGTTGAAGAGCTATTTTGATTTTGATTTTTGAATCATTACCTATGGTAATGGGTAATGCAGTTAGCTGGCTAGTGGTTTGTTGAACTAATGTACATTAAGGCACAGATGACTGACTGAAGTGTCAGATTTGCTTGTGTCCCAAAGCTCAGAAGGAAAGATATATTATATTGGGTACCAGTTTCAATATTCGAAAAAGTCCTGAAAGATAACATTAGTGGAACCGAGAGGAGTAAAGGTCAAGTTCAAAAACTTGAATTAAAAAAAGTAACCAGATCCTAGGTTTGGGGGACCTTAGAATTTCATGTCATCCACCTATGTCATTTTACCAATAATAAAGACCAGAAAGGGTGAATGACCTGCCTAAGGCCACACAGCCAGTGAGTAGCAGCTCTAGGATCACCACTCAGGTCTGCAGCTCCCAGACTAGTGCCCTTTCCACCTCTCCTGTTGCATAAATGCTGAATGGGATGTTCTGTGTGTGGTGGGGGGCTCCCCACACCAAACAGTTTTGTAGCATCAGCTGGATGACCTACAGTTTAATTCCGTGTGACACTCTAGGCAGATAGCATCAGATCCCAATGGTTAAGGACTGAGTCATATAAGACTGCCCCCACTTCAGGTACCTGTTACAAGTACAGGTTGTTACCTATGCTTCTGAGTGATATGCCAAAAATTAGAGGTTCCATGAACTCCCTCCTCAGTTTCCATTAACTTGCAGGTGCTGCTCACTGAACTCAGAGAATCATTGTTTTTGTTTACCAGTTATTTGGGGCTTCCTGGTAGCTAAGTAGTAAAGAATCTGCCTGCATTGCAAGAGACATGGGTTCAGTCCCTGAGTCGGGAAGATCCCTGCAGGAGGGCATAGCAACCCACTCCAGTATTGTTGCTTGGAGAATCCCATGGACAGAGAAGCTTGCTGGGCTACAGTCCATGGGGTTGCAAATAGTTGGACACAACTTAGCAATGAAACACTACCAATCTGTTTTTTTAGGAAGTATATTTTAAAGAAAGCAGATGAACAGCCAGATGAAGAGGTATAGAGGATGAAGTCCAGAAGGGTCCCAAGCACAGACACTTCTTCCATGAAACTAGGGTGTACCACCCCTCCTGGCCTACAGATGTGTTCACCCACTGGGAAGCTTATCAACTCTTCCTATTCAAGAGTTTTTATTGAGCTTAATCCTTAGTCACCCTTTCCCAGAGAGCAGTGGGTGCAGCTACAAATTTCCACCCTCCTTATCACTTCCTGGGGACCAGCCCCATCCTGTGGTTATCTAGGGGGCCCTCCCCTAAGTTCTCTCAGCATAAACTTGGGTGTGCTCAAAAGGAGCTCCTCATGAATGACAAAAGACACTCCTATCACTTCAATTCAGTCACTCAGTCATGTCTGACTCCTTGCGACCCCATGAACCACAGCACGCCAGGCCTCCCTGTCCATCACCAACTCCTGGAGTCCACCCAAACCCATGTCCATTGAGTCGGTGATGCCATCCAACCATCTCTTCCTCTGTTGTCCCCTTCTCCTCCTGCCCTCAATCTTTCCCAGTATCAGGGTATTTTCCAATGAATCAACTCTTCGCATGATATGGCCAAAGTATTGGAGTTTCAGCTTCAACATCAGTCCTTCCAATGAACACCTAGGGCTTATCTCCTTTAGGATGGACTGGTTGGAACTCCTTGCAGTCCAAGGGACTCTCAACAGTCTTCTCCAACACCACAGTTCAAAAGCATCAATTCTTCGGTGCTCAGCTTTCTTTATAGTCCAACTCTCACATCCACACATGACCACTGGAAAAACCATAGCCTTGACTAGGAAATGCCTAAAAGAGTTTTAGGAGTTTTGTGCCTGGAATGGGGACAAATACCAAATCTGTTTCTTACTATACCACGGATGCCCTTGGGCAGCGCCTGTTCTTAGGAAGGACTTCAGGGTTTACTTGAGCTACTTCATCCAGTTTCCTCATCTGTAAAACAGGAATAATAATGTTACCTACCACATGGTTATTTAAGGCTTCAATCAAATACTCCTTTGCCAGGTGGTCACTGAAAAAACGGAGAGGGAAATGCAACCCACTCCAGTACTCTTGCCTGGAGTATCCCGTGGACAGAGGAACCTGGTGGGCTGCTGTCCATGGGGTCGCACAGAGTTGGACATGATGGAAGCGACTTAGCATACATGTATGCATTGGAGAGGGAAACGGCAACCCACTCCAGTATTCTTGCCTGGAGAATCCCAGGGACAGAGGAGCCTACGGGGCTGCCATCTATGGGATTGCACGGAATCGGACACAACTGAAGCGACTTAGCAGCAGCAGCAGTAGTGAAAAGATGAATTTAGTTTTTTGTTGCATAAAAAGAATGGAGAAATAGAGTCCTTATGATGCTCTCCTCTTACCTCAGCATCTGGCCCTCCTAGCCTCCCCTTATGTCCCACACACCGAGGACCTTGAGTAAAATGACTGGAAACTTGAAGACAAACAGGGTTTAGTAACTCCAAGGGGAGGGTGGTTACTGCATGGGTAGCAAATGAAGAAAGTTTGATGGTAGGAGCTGAGAAGTTAGGGATAGGGAAGATCTTCCTCAAGTCAGGAGGTTCTAGAATATAGTGTACACTCATTATCAGAGAAATGCAAATCAAGACCACAATGAGGTACCATTTCACACCAGTCAGAATGGCTGCGATCCAAAAGTCTACAAGCAATAAATGCTGGAGAGGGTGTGGATAAAAGGGAACCCTCTTCCACTGCTGGTGGGAATGCAAACTAGTACAGCCACTATGGAGAACAGTGTGGAGATTCCTTAAAAAACTGGAAATAGAACTGCCTTATGACCCAGCAATCCCACTGCTGGGCATACACACCGAGGAAACCAGAATTGAAAGAGACACATGTACCCCAATGTTCATCGCAGCACTGTTTATAATAGCCAGGACATGGAAACAACCTAGATGTCCATCAGCAGATGAATGGATAAGAAAGCTGTGGTACATATACACAATGGAGTATTAACACAGCCATTAAAAAGAATACATTTGAATCAGTTCTAATGAGGTGGATGAAACTGGAGCCGATTATACAGAGTGAAGTAAGCCAGAAAGCAAAACACCAATACTAACACATATATATGGAATATATACTAACTAATATATATATACTAGTATACTAACACATATATGTGGAATTTAGAAAGATGGTAATGATAACCCTGTATGCGAGACAGCAAAAGAGACACAGATGTATAGAACAGACTTTTGGACTCAGAGGGGGAGGGTGAGGGTGGGATGATTTGGGAGAATGGCATTGAAACATGTATAATATCATGTAAGAAATGAATCGCCAGTCTAGGTTCAGTGCAACTTACAGGATGCTTGGGGCTGGTACACTGGGATGACCCAGAGAGATGGTATAGGGGAGAGGTGGGGGGTGGGGTGTTCAGGGTGGGGAACTCGTGTACACCCGTAGCAGATTCATGTTGATGTATGGCAAAACCAATACAGTATTGTAAAGTAAAATAAAGTAAAAAAAAAAAATATAGTGTACAGTATGTGTATAATTTTATATTAAAGAAAATGGAAATATATATAAAAGTTAAAAAAAATCCATTACCCACCCAGTTTCAACAAGGATCAACTCATGGCTAGTGTTTTTTTCATCAGTATACCTTACTCTATCTCAAACTGCTTCCCCACCTTCCACAAACACACACACACTGTCTGTCTCTCTTACTCATTTCTCTTACCTGGATGATTTTAAAGGAAATTTCATGGAAATTTAACTGTAGATATTTCATTATACCTCTTTTAATATATAAGGACTCATATATATAATCATAATGCCATTATCATATGTTATCATTATCACTAATTCCTTGATATCATCAAATACCCAATCAGCAAAGCACAGGCTTCTTATCCACCTAAATCACAGTTCCAGTCTTGCTTCCACAACATCAGTAGGCCTTCTCTGAGCCTGTTGCATACTGTAAATGAGGGCGGTCCTAATCATTTCTAAATCTTCAATAAGGTAATACATGTAAAGTGCTTACCCCAATGCCTGATGCACAGTAGTAAGTGCTCAATAAAGATTAGCTGTGATTATTATTTATTAATAATGTAAAATATCTGAGTTGCTATAAAGGTACCTTTAAGAATGGTTTTGACTTAGAATCAAAAAGCAGTTATGGGGCCCAGCCAACAGATTTTTTTTGGGGGTGGGAAGGAAACAGCAGAACCAAAAGGTGACTGAAAAAGCTACAAAAGAACACTGGTACAAATTGAAGTTATAAATGATGGGGTCCTCATAATTTCCACCACCGTATATAGTTTATTACCCTTGAGATTCCAGCTCGTGGCGGTAGAAGCATGTGTGCATTGAATAGCCACTCTCCTCCCCTGGAAGAGAGAGCGAAGCGACATGACATGTAGGGTCCCACCTCTGGAACAGATTCAGGGTAGGACAGGCACTGCCAGCAAGAGGGGGCAAGATCCTCAGAGTCCTCACTCAAGAAATGAAGCTCCATGTAACTTGGGTGGTCATGGACTTCAGGCTCCACCTGGTGGGGACTGGTGCCCAAGCAATCCCTTGTCTGTCCCTAAGGTCTGGGGCCAGGAGGCGGCCTTAGCCTGCCAAGTTGCCATTAGAATCATTGCCCTTCGTCAGGGGCCACCTGGCTCTCTGTTCCCAGCTCCAGGCATCAGCTGACAGCTTTTTAATAAAAATGGAGCCCAGAGGAGGGTTGGTAAGGTAGCTGATTTTAACCCAAAGTGAGAGAACACCAGATGTTTCATTTTGTCTGAAGGTTGGAGGGAGGAAAAGCAATTAGCAGCTGCTACTGATTTAGCAACAGACACCTGCTAAATGAAAATCTGTAAAACTGGTCAGGCTTGGCACCAGAAGCGTGTATGCTGCTTCTCAGGCATTTCTGGGAGTTGTAAATTATGTAGGCCCAAAATAGGTGGGGGTGGGGGTGGGGGGATGTAGACCGGGGCGCTAAAGAAGCAGAACATGTCCATATAGACCAGGAAGTATGTTTTTCTAAGATGACAGCCACTTACAAATGACTATTTGGAGGGTGAATGGAGAGGAAGAATCTTGTAGAAGCTGCCTGGTTCCTCCCTGCTTCTGATCTGACTCACAGGTGCCCTCTGGGGGCTGTCCCATGGGGGCAGAGGTCAGGCTGACAAGAAGGTGAGAATGGTGCGTCTTTCCCCCTGCTGATCCAGGGCACGCTTCACCCCCTCCTCCAAGGGCAGCGAGTATCAAAGCAGAAGGAACCCTCCACTCTTGTATTCGCATCAGCCGCTGACCTGCAACAGGTGCACCCTGTTGGCTCCAGATGCTACCAAGACGTCTTTAGCCAAGAAAGAGGTTTATCTGTGGCTTTCGGATTTCCAGAATTTGTTTCCATGTAGACATTAACTGCTGCTCTCCACTTACATTTTATGGAGGCACACTGAAACACAGGGCTTCCCAGGTGGTGCTAATGGTAAAGAATCCGCCTGCCAATGCAGGAGACGTAAGAGTCGCAAGTTCAACCCCTGGGTCAGGAAGATCCCCTGGAGAAGGGACTGGCAACCCACTCCAGTATTCTTGCCTGGAGAATCCCATGGACCGAGAAGCCTGGCAGGCTGCAGTCCATAGGGTCACAAAGAGTCAGACACGACTGAAGCGACTTAGCACACACTGAAACACAACCAATGGAAACAAGAATTGATGAACAGGGCTTTAGGGGTGTGTGTGTGTGTGCGCGTGCATGCGTGCACATGCACATGTGTGCTGGAGGAGTGTGAGGACACATGACATGATTCTATATGGAGTGGGTGTTCAAGATAATGACTGATGAGAAGTCCAATTTGTAGGTGATCTAGACAGTGTCAAAAGAATTGGACCACTCGCACGTGGGCCTTATACCACATTCACTGTACATAACTGCTATTTCCTACTCTTCAAACTAGTCCAGAGGTCAGCTTCCATATGGGGAAAAGGGATGCCCCCTGTTCTGTTTTCCAGTGTTGAGCAAAGTGATGGCGACTTGCCCTGTGGAGTAGGGGCCAGGGGTTTGCTGTTGGCACATGCAGGGCTAGAGCTGTCCATGAGAAAATATCATCTGGAACTTTCTTCTGGCAGGGTATTATTATGTGGCTAAAGACTAAACTGTTAGTTCCAAAGGTGGGACCAGAAAAAATTCTTTTTCTTTAACTGAGTAAGCTCTGAGGCAAGAAGAGTCATTCCAGATGTATTTCAGTTTTACTTTCCCTCCCCTGCTGTGCCAGCGCAGCAGCCAGAATTGGGGGAGCACCCTCCTCCCAACACACCTCCTCTGGTCAGGGACTGGACAGCATTCCCATCAATCAGCTCCAATACATGGGATAACCACAGCACAAATACGTATCCTGTGACACCAGGCTGCCCTAGAGAGAGATGTAGGAGCCCTGTCTATGACAGCAAATGCAGAGTGCACTCATGATTTTATTGAAGCAGCCAGGCCTTCTTACACTGAGCCCTATGTATACAAGTTATCCACCCATTGCACTGTTGATAATTCAAACTAGCTTGTGTGTCAAAACTCAGATGACCTCTCAGCACAGAATTACTTATTTTCCTTTAAAACCCAGGACCTCTAGGCCTTAACTAATTGGAGGAATACCTTCGATCCCTGCCGACCAAAAGGAGATGTCTTATCCCAAGGTGGTATTTATTTGGCGGGTCCAAGTCTTCAGAGAGGTTCTCCAGAGAACCTCTTCATGAAGCGGGTGGGGTAGAATGTGAGCTCACTTACCCAAACTCCAGCGCCTACTGCTGGATGTCACTTGGTCTGCCACCATTTGATACAGCTTATAAATCCAGGTTGGAGCATTTTGTCTTTTTTTTCCCCCCCTTTCGTCTAGGCTTTTGAGGGCATTTATTGGATATTTTCTTATTCTTTTTTTCCTTTTATTGATTTAGAAGTTGTACACACTGTTTCAGTTATTGGGTTTTTCTTTTTAATGTTTTATCCTACCAATGTTAACAAAGATATCCAGAGCTAGAATTAGTCAGACCTTTTCTCTCAAATAATACAAGGATCTTATAACATTTTGTTGGTCCTTGTTTTGTTGAGTTTATTCACTCATTTAAAGTGTGGAATTTAAAGTTTTTTAAGTATATTCACAGAATTGTGCAGCCATCACACTTAACTTTTAGTACATTTTTATACACCCCTAAAGGAAACTGTACTATTTAGCTATCATCTTTCTGTCTGCTTACATCCACCGCCCCTTCAACCCCCAATCCTAAGTAATAGCTGATCCAATATCTATCTATAGATTGGTCTGTTCTGGAAATTTCATATTAATGGAATCAGAAAATATTTATTTGTCCTTCGGTTTTTGGCTTCTTTCACTTAGCATAACATTTTGAGATTCATCCATGTTGTAACATCTATTAATATGCCATATCTTTATATTGGCTACTAAAATTCAATTGTATGGATATACAGTACTTTTTTAAGCCATTTACCTGTTGATAGACATTTGGATTGTTTCCACTTTATAGCTGTTTTGAATAATGCTGCTATGAAAATTCATATATAACTATGTAGACATTTTTTTGATAGTTTTTTTTTTTTACTCTTGAGTATATTCTTTGGAGTATGTATGCTGTGAAATAGGGTTACAACTTTATTCTTTGCCTGTGGACCTTTTAATATTTAAACTCTATTCATTACCCTCAACTTATGTGCTTATATTGTCATATATTTTAATTCTGTATTATTTTAGCTTTTCTTTAAAATAAGACATTTATGTTACATAAAAAAGTTCATTCAGATTTACCTACATAATTACCACTTTGCGTGCTATTTTTTATTGCATCTCACACCTTCCATTTGACACAACTTTGCCTTTGCTGCAATTTTATCTTTTAGAAATATCTTTAGAGATGACCTATTGAAGACAAAATCTTTTCTTTTTTTTTGCCTAAAAATGTTTGTTTTCCTTATTCATTCTTGAAAGAGATTTTCACGGGCTATAAAAGTCTTGGTTCATAATTATTTTTCTCCCAGCACAATGAAGATATAATTTTACTATATTCTGTCTTCCAGCATTGCCTTGAAAAGTAATTGGTCAGTCCTAACTTTGACTCCTTGGAAAGTAAATCTCTTCTTTCTGGTTGGTTTTAAGATTTTCTGTCTTTGGTGTTCTGCAGTTTTAGTAGGATTTGTTTCAATGTTGATTTGTTTTGGCTTATTCTGTTTGAAGGTCTTTGAACTTTTTGAATCTGTGAATACATGTTGATCAGGTTTCTGAACATTGTTAGTTATTTTGCCTTCAACTATTGCATCTATCTCTTCTTTTCTTCTTCTAGGACTGCATATAGAACTATGTTAGCGCCTCTTACTCTGTCTTCCACATCTCTTAATCTTTTTTGTTCCTACTTTTTACTGCTTTGTCTTAGTTGCATTTTGGACAATTTCTTCAGCTCTGTATTTCTCTTATCTCTTTACCTGTCTAATTAGTAACTAAACATATAAATTAAAGCTATCAAGAACTTTAAATCTCAATTATTTTTCCTTTTTCCAAATATACTAAACATAGTCTGTAACTATTCTGAGGTCTTTAAAGCTCTGTTTTTACTGGTTCTTAGCTTCTTTAGGTTTTGTTTTAAATATTACTGTTGTTTATTATTATTCTTTATTGTACGTTACTTATTTTTTTTTTTAATTCTGTGGGGATTTTTTTTGAGTCCTGGATTTCTCTAGAGAAGATATGTCTTTGTTCTTATCAGGTGCTTGAGGGCTACCAGTCTGGAATCATGCTAAATAAAACTCTCAACCTAGCATTTTTGGATTACCCACGTTATATAAATTTAGGTTGTAAACCCATGTGAGGGCTGGCTGGCAGTTACAAGATTTTAGTGGAACTAACTAGTTTCTTCCCTTATTACTCCAGCTCATCATTAAGATTTGAAACTGAATTTTCCTTACCATTAGGGGTGGAGTAATTTGTATTTCCAGTATACTTCTACAATGAAGTGTGGCTTTTGGGGATCATGGATCCTTTTAAGTACTAACTAGCATTTGTTATTACCAGAAGTGAAAGTTTGGGTCCTGTTTTCCAACTCTGTTATGTCTATGTCCTTCCTGCTGGGGCTGTCAGGAGGATGTTCATCAGGATGATGATTCATTGGTTTGGCCATCTTTCTGTTTTCAGTGTTCCCCTGAAATATCTCTATATAAGCTGATAGTTCAGTTCAATTCAGTCACTCAGTCTTGTCTGACTCTATGCAACCCCATAAATCTCAGCGTGCCAGGCCTCCCTGTCCATCACCATCTCCCGGAGTTCACTCAGACTCACGTCCATCGAGTCCGTGATGCCATCCAGCCATCTCATCCTCTGTCGTCCCCTTCTCCTCACGCCCCCAATCCCACCCAGCATCAGAGTCTTTTCTAATGAGTCAACTCTTCGCATGAGGTGGCCAAAGTACTAGAGCTTCAGCTTTAGCATCATTCCTTCCAAAGAAATCCCAGGGCTGCTCTCCTTCAGAATGGACTGGTTGGATCTCCTTGCAGTCCAAGGGACTCTCAAGAGTCTTCTCCAACACCACAGTTCAAAAGCATCAATTCTTCGGCACTCAGCCTTCTTCACAGTCCAACTCTCACATCCATACATGACCATAGGAAAAACCGTAGCCTTGACTAGATGGACCTTTGTTGGCAAAGTAATGTCTCTGCTTTTGAATATGCTCTCTAGGTTGATCATAACTTTTCTTCCAAGGAGACAGTGTCTTTTAATTTCATGGCTGCCGTAACCATCTGCAGTGACTCTGGAGCCCCAAAAAATAAAGTCTGACACTGTTTCCACTGTTTCCCCATCTATTTCCCATGAAGTGATGGGACCGGAGGCCATGATCTTCGTTTTCTGAATGTTGAGCTTTAAGCCAACTTTTTCACTCTCCTCTTTCACTTTCATCAAGAGGCTTTTTAGCTCCTCTTCACTTTCTGCCATAAGGGTGGTGTCATCTGCATATCTGAGGTTATTGATATTTCTCCCGGCAATCTTGATTCCAGCTTGTGCTTCTTCCAGCCCAGCATTTCTCATGATGTACTCTGCATACAAATTAAATAAGCAGGGTGACAAGATACAGCCTTGATGTACTCCTTTTCCTATTTGGAGCCAGTCTGTTGGTCCATGTCCAGTTCTAACTGTTGCTTCCTGACCTGCATATAGGTTTCTCAAGAGGCAGGTCAGGTGGTCTGGTATTCCCATCTCTTGAAGAATTTTCTACAATTTAATGTGATCCACACAGTCAAAGGCTTTGGCATAGTCAATAAAGCAGAAATAGATGTTTTTCTGGAACTCTTTTCCTTTTTCCATGATCCAGCGGATGTTGGCAGTTTGATTTCTGGTTCCTCTGCCTTTTCTAAAACCACCTTGAACATCTGGAAGTTCACGGTTCACGTATTGCTAAAGCCTGGCTAGGAGAATTTTGAGCATTACTTTACTAGCGTGTAAGATGAGTGCAATTGTGTGGCATTATGGGCATTCTTTGGCATTGCCTTTCTTTGGGATTGGAATGAAAACTGAGCTTTTCCAGTCCTGTGGCCACTGCTGAGTTTTCCAAATTTGCTGGCATATTGAGTGCAGCACTTTCACAGCATCATCTTTCAGGATTTGAAGTAGCTCAACTGGAATTCCATCACCTCCACTAGCTTTGTTCGTAGTGATGCTTTCTTTCTTTTTTTTTCATTTTATTTATTTTTATTTATTTATTTTTTTTATTTTACTTTACAATACTGTATTGGTTTTGCCATACATCAACATGAATCTGCCATGGGTGTGTAGTGATGCTTTCTAAGGCCCACTTGACTTCACATTCCAGGATGTCTGGCTCTAGGTGAGTGATCACACCATCATGATTATCTTGGTTGTGAAGATCTTTTTTGTAGAGTACTTCTGTGTATTCCTGCCACCTCTTCTTAATATCTTTTGCTTCTGTTAGGTCTGTACCATTTCTGTCCTTTATCGAGCCCATCTTTCCATGAAATGTCCCCTTGGTATCTCTAATTTTCTTGAAGAGATCTCTAGTCTTTCCCATTCTGTTGTTTTTCTCTATTTCTTTGCATTGATCTCTGAGGAAGGCTTTCTTATCTCTTCTTGCTCTTCTTTGGAACTCTGCATTCAGATGCTTATATCTTTCCTTTTCTCCTTTGCTTTTCCTTTTCTTCTGTTCACAGCTATTTGTAAGCCTTCCCCAGACAGCCATTTTGCTTTTTTGCATTTCTTTTCCATGGGGATGGTCTTGATCCCTGTCTCCTGTACAATGTCACAAACCTCATTCCATAGTTCATCAGGCACTCTATCTATCAGATCTAGTCCCTTAAATTTATTTCTCACTTCCACTGTATAATCATAAGGGATTTGATTTAGGTCATACCTGAATGGTCTAGTGGTTTTCCCTGCTTTCTTCAATTTCAGTCTGAATTTGGCAATAAGGAGTTCATGATCTGAACTATGCCACAGTCAGCTCCTGGTCTTGTTTTTGTTGACTGTGTAGAGCTTCTCCATCTTCGGCTGCAAAGAATATAATCAATCTGATTTTGGTGTTGACCATCTGGTGATGTCCATGTGTAGAGTCTTCTCTTGTGTTGTTGGAAGAGGGTGTTTGCTCTGACCAGTGCATTTTCATGGCAAAACTCTATTAGTCTTTGCCCTGCTTCATTCTGTATTCCAAGACCAAATTTGCCTGTTTCTCTAGGTGTTTCTTGACTTCTTACTTTTGCATTCCAGTCCTCTATAATGAAAAGGACATCTTTTTTGAGTGTTAATTCTAAAAGGTATTGTAGGTTTTCATAAAACCGTTCAACTTTAGCTTCTTCAGCATTACAGGTTGGGGCATAGACTTGGATAACTGTGTTATTGAATGGTTTGCCTTGGAAACGAACAGAGATCATTCTGTCATTTTTGCATCCAAGTACTGCATTTCAGACTCTTTTGTTGACCATGATGGCTACTCCATTTCTTCTGAGGGATTCCTGCCCGCAGTAGTAGATATAATGGTCATCTGAATTAAATTCACCCATTCCAGTCCATTTTAGTTCGCTGATTCCTAGAATGTCGACATTCACCCTTGCCATCTCTTGTTTCCCACTTCCAATTTGCCTTGATTCATGGACCTGACATTCCAGGTTCCTAGGCAATATTGCTCTTTACAGCATTGGACCTTACTTCTATCACCAGTCACATCCACAGCTGGGTATTGTTTTTTGCTTTGGCTCCATCCCTTCATTCTTTCTGGAGTCATTTCTCCACTGATCTCCAGTAGCATATTGGGCATCTACCGACCTGTGGAGTTCCTCTTCCAGTATCCTATCATTTTGCCTTTTCATACTGTTCATGGGGTTCTCAAGACAAGAATACTGAAGTGGTTTGCCATTCCCTTCTCCAGTGGACCACATTCTGTCAGACCTCTCCACCATGACCTGCCCGTCTTGGGTGGCCCCACGGGCATGGCTTAGTTTCATTAAGTTAGACAAGGCTGTGGTCCTAGTGTGATTAGATTGACTAGTTTTCTGTGATTATGGTTTCAGTGTGTCTGCCCTCTGATGCCCTTTTGCAACACCTACCGTCTTACTTGGGTTTCTCTTACCTTGGACATGGTGTATCTCTTCACAGCTGCTCCAGCAAAGCTCAGCCGCTGCTCCTTACCTTGGACAAGGGGTATCTTCTCACTGCTGCCCCTCCTGACCTTGAACATGGAATAGCTCCTAGTTCAAGTTTGAACACTAGTTACATCATTATCCTTATCAGTACATTTTCCTGGGAACTGCCTGTCATTTCTGGAAGAAAATATTGTAAATTCACACCTGTCATTTGGAGGATATTTCTCTAAGAGTAAGTTAAGCACTCCTGTATCCAGATTACCTTTGGGATCCTCACTGAAATATGAAATGTTGGGCCCCATCCCAGTGGGTCAGAAAGATTCTTTGTCTAAAAATGTGTGATGAAAATAAAGATTCTGCGCATCCTCTGTGTGTCAAATTAGCCAGGAGCTACTAGTTTATTACTCTCCAGTGCTCGTAGAAATCCTGGAAGCAGTCTCGGAGCCTGGGAAGAGATTGAGAACAGGAGAATGAAACAGGAGAGAAGTAGAAAGAGAAGTGAGCAGAGTCTACTAATGTCACGAGGTGGTCTAGCACCATCTCCTGGCCTCTTCTCAAGGCACGTGCCTCAAGGGGACATGTGACATTTGCCTTCCCTTGCTTAAAAAGATTCCTGAACCTGACTCCAGCTTGTAGCAGAGGTGATGGGCCTCGTTAGGGGAACGTGTTGGAAGCAACAGTGTCTGGAAGCCTGCCTTACAAATGGCTGCCTGGCCCACTGGTTGCCTTCAAGCAAGGGCTCCCAAGGAGTAGAAGGTTAACCAGACACTATGGTTGTTTGGTTGAGGGCAGTGAGTACTGGGTACTGAGTGTCCAGCTGTTTTACTGGGCTAAGAGCCAAATCTCAGATGTGTTTATCCTTTCCTTTGCTCTAGTGCTAGTCTGGGGTTGGCCTTATTTCAAGCCATCTGATGCTCGAGTCCTTTGAAGGTGCTAAATTGAGCCAGATGGCATCACAGAGTGCTGGGGCAGATGAGGGCCTGGAAGTTTAGTACCCTTACTCTCGTCCCTCCCAATCTACATGGCTTACATTTTCTGTGTGGAATCTGTAACCCAAGGCGGAGGAGAATGAGGCCTTGCTCCTGTCAGTGGTGCTAAAGGCCCTCTTGGGGCCCCTTGTCACATACTCCGAGCAGGAAGGCCAGCCCTGGCACCGTCATCCTGCAGTTGTGCCTTGGCCTCTGTATACAAGCCGACTGTCTTTTGACTTGCAGCTGCCCTGGTTCCTTTGTAGACCTTTTGAACAATCTCTGTCTTTAGCCTTTCTGCAGAGTTCTGTGGAGAGAGCCGTGCAAATATTTACTTTCCATCCTTGAGTAGAAAGTCAAATGACATGTTCAGGGCTGGACTTCTAAGTCCTGAAGTACCTTCTTGTGTACTCAATGCTACACTCCTTCTTCCACATGAAATTCGAGCTCTGGCTCAGTCTAAAGAAGTAGTAAATCTGGATTCAGGGACTTCGGAGCCCCCTGGGGTCTTGGATGGCTAGTGCCTGTATCGTGGTAGCTAGGTGTTGGGTCAGGTCTTCAGGCTTCAGAGTAGACCCTATTTTTTTTCTGTCAGGGAAACAGCCTGGTATAGACAGCAGACAACAGCGGTTCAGATCATGCATTCTGGAGCCAAGTTGCCTGGGTTCACATTCTGGTTTAGCCTTGAGACCTTGGACAAGTCATTTAATGAAACCCCTATCCTTTTTCTGTTAGAGCTTTGTAAAGAAATCATATTTATAATTCTTGATTCACAGCTAATTTCAACATTGGTCCATACATGGCATGCTTTAATTTTATTCATAAGGATGTTTATTTATTCATGGAGAATATTATAAACAACTGTGAAACCAACCCAGCAACTTTGTTGTTGTTCAGTCACTCAGTCATGTCCGGCTCTTTGCAACCCCCTGGACTGCAGCACACCACGCTTCCCTGTCCTTCACCATCTCCCAGAGCATTCCCAAACTCATGTCCATTGAGTTGGTGTTACCATCCAACCATCTCATCCTCTGTCTTCCCCTTCTCCTCCTGTCTTCGATCTTTCCCAGCATCAGGGTCTTTTCTAATGAGTTGGCTCTTCGCATCGGGTGACTAGGAACTTCAGCTTCAGCATCAGTCCTTCCAATGAATATTCAGGGTTAATTTTCTTTAGGATTGATTGGTTTGATCTCCTTGCAGTCCAAGGGACTCTCAAGAGTCTTTTCCAGCACCACAGTTCAAAAGCGTCAGTTCTTCAATGCTCAGCCTTCTTTATGGTCCACATCAGACCTTGAGTGTAAGATGGAATTCCACGTGCCTGGTAGGGCCATGGGTAGCTTGTCTGTACTGGGGGTGGGAGTTGGGTCACAAGGGAAGATAAATTGAGAACCAGGAACTTGTGAGGGGGTCTAGAACATATTCAGATACTCTTAAGAGAGGGGGTTCTTAAACACTGATCATCCATAATAGCTTAATGCAACCTCTTGGTTAAGGATTCCTGCAGTAGAGAAATAAGACTATAACATGAAAGTTCTCCCTGCCTACTCCCCAGAGGTAATTGCTGCTAAGAGGTACATTACTCTTTTGACCTTTTCTTTTTTTGACTTTAAAACTTCTAGCTACATGATTAATAAATGAATACATAAAATCCAACTATACAAATATCTAGAAACCAGTCTAAGTTTCCCCTTCCCTGCGCCAGCCTGTCCTCCCCAGTCCTGTTCCCCTGCTGAGTTTGGTAAATATCATCCCAGTCCTTTTTGTATTCATTGACAGACATCTGAAAGTACGAAGACTGGAATTTCCCTGGCAGTCAGTGCAGGGATTAAGACTTTGCCAATCCAATGCCCAGGGTGCAAGTTTGAGTCCTACTCAGGGAGCCAAGATCCCACTTGCCTCACAGCCAAAAAAACCAAAATATAAAAAACAGAAACAGTATTGTAACAGATTTAATAAAGAGTTTTAAAATGGTCCACATCAAAAAAAAAATCATAGAAGTACAAAAACTAATCAGCCCCTTTTCTTCTACAAAAAGGATCATGCTTTGTTCAATAGATTGGCTCAGTTTTGCCTATAAATGGTTATACCTCCTTTTTTGTAAGTGGTTGCAGAGTTAGTCTTCCAGAGTACTTTTTTTTTTTGATGATTTTTCTACCAGTGGACATTCAGTTAGCTTTTCTGTTATTAGATACTTCTTGTTATTACAAATAACGTTGCAGTGAACATCTTTATGTATATAGCTTTGTTCGTATATGCAAGTATTTGTTACTTTGCCATATGAGTTCATATAGATTTACCTTCTTTAAATTTACTTACTTTAAAAAATTTTCCCAACTTTTTATTATAAAAATTTTCAAACATCCTGAAGAGTTGAAACAGAAAAGTATAATGAACAAAGACTATATACCCTCAAGCTAGATTCGACAGTTGCCAGTTTTCCTTATTCACTGTCTCTGTTTTTCTGTTTATGTTTGCTGAGTCATCTCCCCCCAGATTATGGACATTTTGACACTTCAGTTCTAAATTCTTCAGCCTGCAGCACTCAAGGAAAAAGACATTCTCTTGTATATCCACAATACCATAATCACACTCAACAAAATTATCAGCATTCTGTAATACTGCTTTATCTAATAATCTGTTTATATTCAAATTTTCCCAACTCATTCCAAGGATGTCTTTTTTTACTTTTCTTTTTAAAATCAGGATCAAGTTGATTTTCATGTTTGGTTTTGATTGTATATCTCGTCAGGTTTTGTTAATTTTACTTTTTGAAAGTCTAGGGACATTCCCCCCCTCACACACACACACCCTCTCCTTCATAACGTTGACATTTTGATGAGTCTGGGCCAGTCATTTTGCCAGAATGTTCCAGATTTGGATTTGTCTGAGTGTTTGTCAGGGCACCTTGTTGTTTTTCATAGCACATGGTATTCTGTTTTGTGAATGCATTGTGGTTGATTTTAGGTTGTGGGCATTCCTTTTGGGGCTCTTCTAACGAGTGGTATTTAGTCCCAAGGAATTTGCAGCACCAGTAGCCACAGTTGAAGTCTGTGGTCAGTTAATGAAGAGCGTTCCAAAGCCCAGCTTCGTTGGCCAGAACATTACCAAAGGCTTCAGCCTTTTCCCTTGAAGGCAGACTATTGTTTTAGTCTGTTCAGGCTCCTAAAAGAAAATGCCATGAACTGTGTGGTTTCTAAACCTCAGAAATTTCTCACAGTTCTGGAGGCTGGAAATCTGAGATCCAGGTACCAGCAGAGTCAAGTGGGGACCCTCTTCTGGGTCACAGGGTGGGAGGGGTAAGGGAGCTCTTGGCCTCTGATTTCATCATGACCTAATCTCCTAAAGGCTCCACCTCCTAATACCATCCCATCAGACAGGAATTTGAGGGAGACACAGGCATTCAGACCATACAGTGATCCAGTTTGATCCCCTGATTTCTTTGGCGAGGCTGCAGTCTGGGGCTGAGTTGAGAGCAGGGTCCTCGCTTTGTAATCACCCATCCTCACTCTGCACTTCATCAGCAGCCATGGATCCTTTGGTAACACAAGTTCCCAGCCAGGTAGTGGGACCCCCTGGGTCATGAGCTGCCTCCACTCCCAGCATGTCTTTCCCTCTTACAGCTGTTCTCACTTCAACTTTTCCTTCCCTCCTCATCTCCATGTGCTCTGGGTCCCACTTCCAGTACCTGTCACCATCCAGTGCCTCCTGCCCTTCTTGCTTCCTCATCTTGCATCTCCCCACTGGCTCCTTCCTTTCACCTATAACTATGTTCAGGCCTCTCCCAATTCTATTGATATTCCCTTGGAGTTACGACTTCCATTTCTTGCCACCCATTCACCCTTGAAAGAATACCATGGACCAGGGGTCTGTAGAGTGGGCTGTATAAGGTGTTGTATTGGGGTGTGTAAAGAGAATATCAGCATTTCTATTGCCTTTTAGGATTTCATCCTTTTTTGTATTTGCGTTTTACATACGTGTATATCATTTGCCTTTCAATTCTTCTCATCCTCTCCAGCCTCCTTGAGATCCAGACCCACATTCCCACTGATTGATGAGCATTTCCACCAGGTTTTCCTACTGGGTTCACAAATTCAGCAAAGAACAAAGGTCTTACTTTGTTTTCTTAATGCCTCTCCTCCTCCCACCTGCTTCCTTGTTGGAGTCCCCAGCTTAGAGAGAAGCCCCGACATTGCACCAGCCACCTAGGCCATCAGCCTGGGAGTTCTCTTTCACTTCTCCTCTTACTCCTGTGTACCCTCATCCGTATCAGTTACTTAGTTCTGGTGATTCAACTTCCTTACCTTCTCTCAAACCTTCCCATCCTATGTTCTCTTGCTGTCTCTGCCTCCAAGTTCGATTTTTTAAAAAAATATTCATTTATTTGTCTGCATTGGGTCCTGTTTATGCCATGTGGGATCTTCGTTGCAGCACATGAACTCTCTAGTTGTGGGATGTGGGCTTTAGCAGTTGTGGCGCATGGGCTTAGTCGCTCTGAGGTAGGTGGGATCTTAGTTCCCCCATCAGGGATAGAACCCATGTCCCCTGCATTGCACAGCAGATTCTTAACCACTGGACCACCAGGCAAGTCCCTCAAGCTTCATTTTGACATTGCTATTGCCAGCTGCTAATTGGTCTCCCTGCCTCTACCAATATCCCTTGCACATCATACAGGACCATCCCTTAACTTTTAAAGAAAAAAATCAGACCAAATCCAATGCTTGATCTACAGTTCCCTCCATGCTGTTCTGCTGTGCTGACCTTATCCCTTTGTCTGTGAGCTTTCTCAACTAGACTGTGAGCTCCTGTAGGACAGGGACTATGTCTTCATCGTGGCTGCATACCCAGAACTGGGCACATTACCTGCCACCTGGGAGTGTCTCAGTAAATGGTTGGCTTTTTTTTTTTCAATTGATTGGCTGAGTGTAAGAATGGGACTGTCAGGGGTGAGAAGAAGAGAGCAGTGTTGAAATTTCTTTGAGAAATAAAGAAGTCTCCAGGAGAAAGTCACTTAATGGTGGGCCAAAAAATGGATTGAGCTGGCAAGCTAAAGTTATCCTAGCAGTCATCTGATGAAATAGTGATTTGTGGCTTAGGGCTGTGGGCTGGCCCAGGTTGGTCACCATCTCTTGCTGGAGGCTCTTGCCAGGGTGGAATAATGGGATGAAATGAGCTCCAACTTTTGACCCAGAGAGACCTGGCATTAGTCTTGTGAGCCGGAGTTGAGATCCTGGCTTCACCACTCACTGGCTGCATTGATGTTGAAGAGGAGGATGATAACAACAGCTAGCATTTATTGAGTATATATCTATATATCATATTCTAGCACTGGACCAGGAGCTCTCCATGCATTATTTCACCAAACTTTATCACAACTTGATAAGGTAGGTACTGTTGTCATTCCTGTTTTACAAGATTGTGATTGGCCCAAAGGTGCATAGTAACTAAATGATGGAGCTAGAATTTCAGTCTTTTTTAAAAGCATATTTTTATTTTGGCTCTGCCAGGTCTTAGTTATGGCATGTAGGATCTTTAGCTGTGGCATGTGGGATCTAGTTCCCTGAGCAGGAATTGAACCCAGGCCCTCTGCATTGGGAACATGGAGTCTTAGCCTCTGGACCACCAGGGAAGTCCTAGAATTTCAGTCTTAACAGCCTGACTCTAGGCTGGAAATACTCATTTGGGAGTCATCAGTATATAGATAAGTGTTTAGAACCAGGAACCTGGATAATGTTATCCAGTGAGTGAGAGTAGGGAGAAAAAAAAAGCCAAGGATGTGGTTCTGGGCTCCTTCAGTGTGTAGAGGAATTAGGAACATAGAGGTCATTGGTAACCTCAGTCAAAGCAATTTCGGGGGAGTGGTGGGTGTGAAAATGTGATTGGAGTGGATGGAAGGATAATTCAGAGGAGGGGAAATGATGGCAGTGAGGAGACACAAGCCATTTGAGGAGTTTTGCTATTGACCGAAGCAGAGATATGGGGTGACAGCTGGAGGAGGCAGTGGGATCAAGGTTTTGTCTTGATTTTGTAGCTTGTTTGTTTTCTGATGGGAATGATCTAGTGAAAATGGGACAATCGCTGGTGTGTCCTTGAGTAGGCGAGAGGGGGAGGGATCTAGTCTGGGAACCCGGGACTAGCCTTAACCAGTAGCATGGCTGGTTCCTGCAGAGCAGTGGCAGAGGAGGCAGTGATGGGATGGTAGGGAGGAGGGTGATGTGAAGCTGGGAGCTTGTTGATGTTCTCTTCCAGCTGCTTCCTTTTCCCCAGTGAAATAGAGAGCCATGCCACTAGCTGAGAGGGTGGATGGGAAAAGGTTTGAGGAATGCAGAAGTTGTGAAAATAAGGGTAGGAATCATCCAGGAGAGATGAGAGTGCATGGACTTGGGAATATAATTGAATTATAAGGTTGCATTAAGGGTCCACTCAAAATTTGCAGTTACGAATTTTAAGAGTTAACAGCATAGCTTTACATTTTTCTCCAACCATGCTTACTTGCGTAGCAGAGGAACGTGAAGGCAGAGAGTTCAGTTTAACCAGGAATATGGTTTTTCAAGGCAAGTAGGGAAAAGGGTTTAGAACATATGGAAGGGAGTGATGGGCAAGTAAAGAGGTGAGGACATGAGCTTGTGAGGGCCAATAAAACAGTGGTAGGGCCAGTAGATGTAGGTCCCAGTGAAGCTGGCGGATATGAGGGGGTGTGGAGTGAGTTGGGTAGACTGGTGTTGTTGGTTGCAGAGTGGAGTGCATGACAGAGTTTACGGAAGGGCTGCAGGTGTTGGTAGTGGTGGGTGTGACCATGGGAATAAAGAGCTGAGGTGAGATGGAGGTGAAAACTCGAGGGGAATGGAGGTCAAAGCATTACAGACTGGTGTTTGCTAAATATTGAAAGCATAGAAATTTTGACAAAGGCAGATTGGAAAGCAGTAAGAAGAAAGGTCCCTAGGATGAGTACAGCAAGAACAGTAGAGGGTGGGAGAGTCTGATGACATGAGGTTCAGACCCAGGGAGTGGTTAGGAAGAAGGTAGAAAGAATGTTCAGACCCAGGGAGTGGTTAGGAAGAAGGAAGAAAGAATGTTCTGGGAGCAGACCGGAGTCTTCTTGGCCCAGGGTTACAAGGCAACATGGGAGGGAAAGCACCCACCACTTGAGGGGGCTGTAGACATAGCCATGTCCTTAGAGAAGGGGCCAGGTTTTCACCAAAGAAGGTGAAGGAACTGACTGCTCAGAAAAGAGTTTGAAGATAGAGGGGCTTTGCAAATGATAGTGGGTTCCAGAGGATAGAGGGGAAGGATTTCAAGCACTGGGGAGCAGTGGAAGGTGGTCTTGGATCTGGGAATTTGTGGGAAGCCATGTGGGGATTAGAGTTCATGCATTGGCTGGTGACCTGGGAGTATTGGACTTCTTATGGTGGCAAAAGTAACCAGGGACATAGGGCACATTGGGACGGGCTGTAGGGCACACAGGGGTGTGGGTCATCTCCACAGCAGAGTGTGGGTGTGTGACTGTCAGGGTGGAAGGTCGGGAGGAAGGAGGCCCCAGATCTCCATGGATGGAGCCCATGCACTTCATGCTTCAGGCAATTTTGCTTGAGAAGCCTGGAGAACTTTACCTGTCTGCTCTTTTAATTCTTAAAAAAAGGGGAAAAAAAAAGGTGTTGACTTGGACATGAGAAGGACGTTACAACCTGTGTAGCTGAAAATGTTTTTATTGCCTTTGGCTTTCAACTGCAATGATAGGACATTTTGTCTAAAGCCCTGGGAATCCCCCCACTGAAAAGGACATGTACAGCTGATATGTACATTAGAGTGGAGCTCCAGATGTCCATTCTAGAGGGCAGAGATGAATTAGCCGAATAGAACTTCTGGGGGAAGTATGACATTTCAGAGAAAATGTTTATCAAATGGGCAAAACAGAAAGGGAAGCCTCCATGACAGAGTTCCTGGGCTCAGGTTCAGTGCTCTGTAAAGCAAGCTGCCTTTTTTCTGCTCAATTGCTGTATGTCCTTTATCCCCATCGCTGCCCTGCCTCTTCTTCTTTGGATGTTATTTAACCTTTCTGTGCCTTAGTTTCCTTATCTGTGTGATGGGGATGACCACAGTCCCTGCTTCACAGGAGCCTTACAATAATCAAGTGAGATAACACATGTTAAGCATTTAACACAGGGCATGGCACACAAGTACTTTCTAAATATTCTTTGTTATTAAAGCACCACTAGTAGCTAGCTTCCTGCTTGCCTTCAGCTCTCTGCTTCCTGCCACTTTATGGTTTTCTTATGTGGCTCTCCTCTTTCATCCCCTTCCGTTCCTCTCCCTGGCCTTGGCTGTCAGTGGTGCCCACACCTAGTTGAACACTCTCTGTGGCCTTCTGAGGTAGAGAACTCTTGGAATAGGAGGAGAAACAGGCAGAAAAGACACTGTTGATGGGGGCAGTCTCCTGGGCAGCCCAGCTGAGATCTGTGACTGAGGTGTCTCCAGAGCTCCAGTGGGAGCTGGGAGGTCTGTTTTGGAGGCCAAGCTTAGCCACTGTGTGATGTGGAGCCTGTTGCCACATGGGGCAGAGCAGGCCATGAGGGTGGGGATCCTGTGAACAGGGAGGGACTGGGCCTAGTCCCCAGGTGAAGGACAGTTGCTGCTCCTGCTGCTCCTAATACGCTTCTGTTGCCTCCCCGCTTGTTACCAGGGTTTCCTTTCCACTGCGCATCTCCCTCGTGCTGTGTATGTCCCAGGTGTTAGCATTTTTTGTGGGAGGGAAGGAGCAGGGTGTGGGGTAGCAGAGTCTATAAGCTAAGACTGGAAACTTAGAGCCAGCCCACCTGGGTTTAAATCTGGGCTGCGTCAGCAAATAGTTGTGTGCCCTTGGGTAAGTTCTCTTAACTTCTCTGTGCCTCAGTTTCTCATCTGTAAAATGGAGCTAATGGGAGCAGCGCAGGTGAATTAATAGGTGAACTGATAGTGAACAAATTGCTTAATGGTTCCTGGCACACAATAGGGACTCTACAAATATTTGTTCTAGTAAAATTGTTCAAAAATTTATTTTTACAACACTCTCAATTTTACCAGTGCCAGAAGTAGGGTAGAGAGGTTAACTGACTTGCCCAAGGCCATGGAGCTATTATTAAGCGGCAGAATCAAATCGAGAACAGGGCTTTGACCGACTCCAGAGTCTGTGCTTGCGGCCGCAGCGCTGACCTGCCTCCCTGGACGTGCAGGTGGGGAGTCTGCTTTCCAGAAGAGGTGTGAGGGAGGGGAAGTCAGGGGGCCCCGCGAGTCCAGGTGGGTAAATAACGCTTGAGTCTGGGGGTTAAGCAGGGGTGCTGCCTGGAGACCTGGGACCAGGAGCTGCCGGCCCTCTGCCCGGTTTCTGCTCCCTGCAGTGGGCGAGCAGCCTGCAGTCCCAGACCCCATTTTGGGAAGAGCTCTAGTCCTTTAGATACCTGAAGATTTGGCTTAATAGCCAGAAAGTTGAGCCTTCCTGAAACTTTTGCCTGCTCTCTGTGGGACTGCAATCAAGTCAGTTAATTTATTAATAGTAGGGTGATCCCAGACCACATTGCTCTGAGGGACCCCGTGGACCTCTCAGGCATTCAAAGTTAGCTCCTGCTGGTGGTGCTCACTCACTGTGAAACCCCACGACCCTATTCTATAGACCCACTGGGAACCTTGTTTCTTTTTCTGGGATTTTACATTTCCTTGAGTACAAAAGAATCATCTGGGTCAGTGGGAAATTTTCCTTCTGCGTGAGTTTTATTTTCAGTAGCCAGAGCAGGGTCCACAGTCCTCCCAGCTCCCAGTCTTGGAGCTCTGCCATCTTTTGGTTTCACTCCTTGGCACAAGGCCTTGGGTTCCTGGGCATGGGGAGCCCAGAATTGGGCCCTCTCATGAGCTCACAGGCTTGGTTCTGTGCTCGCTCGTAGGGAGGCAGCTGATCGTTGCATTGGGTGTCCTTGTTTCCTTGGGCTTCCCCTTGGTGGGGGGTGTGTGTATCTGTGTGTCTGTGTGTGTAGGGCTGTGTAAGCCCTGGAGGCCAGGCCTCTCGCCAGCGGCTGCAGTTCTTTTCCCGGAATTGAGTTAGACTGCACAGCTGTTTCCACTCTCCACCCGCTGCCAAGCGCTGAAGCACGGTCCCCATGCCAGGTTGAAAGCGCACTCCACTTTGGTAATTTAGAGCTTCCATTTTGAGTGAAATGGGAAGCAGGAGTGAATGAATGAGCATGTTGGTTGGAAGGAGGGTGGGGATACTCTTTTTTGGCAAGCCATGCCAGAATTGGCCCAGCTGCTTAGTCTTTGCCCAAAATTAGGGCTAACCCTGGACTGACCCCAAGTATCCAGTGGAGAAACTCTTTATTCTTGGATCGCGACTTAACCAGATTTGGCAATCAGTACCTTTAAATCTGGAAACTGGGAATAATAAATCCTACCCTGTATGTTCTTCTTGTCCAATGAGACATAAACTTTTAAGTAGTCCACCAGCTACTCAGTAGGAGCAGGAAGTAATGTAAGGCTGTGTTTCTTCAAGTATATTCTGCAGAACACTAAGTGCTTTTTTTTTTTTAAACAAATGCACTAGCTAACCAAGTTTAGGAAATGCCAAACAAACAATGTTAAGCAGTCTTCTTACTTTCAGGTCCTTAATCTACCACTGACCTACACGGTGAATTTCCAAGGGAGGAGGAGATAGCTTGTGTTTAACCTTTCTTAAATTTTTAACCACACTGTCTGAGTGGAGCATTTTTCAAGTACTATCTCTACAAAATGCACTTTGGAAGACTAGCCTAGGTCATAGGTATAGTCATTTCATTGTTTCTTCTCTAATTGTGAAGGGAGTTGAACTGGTTAAAGTGTGTGGGCTTGCTAAGCTGTGGGTCCTTGAGAGGAGGGCAGGCATTCAACTTGAGAATCTCTTAGAATGAGTGCTTCCTGCTCTGAAACGCCTCTCCCTCCTGTCCTTGCAGCTCCCCTTTGAATTGGAGATTTACTACATTCAGCATGTTATGCTCTACGTGGTGCCCATCTACCTGCTCTGGAAAGGAGGTAAGGCCAGCAAACCCCATCCCTGTGCCAGCTCCACACCTACCTTCTCTTCTTCTGTTGAGCGGGGGCAGTCACAACCTCTTGGGTGTCTTATCAGAAACCTGAGGTGCTCCCTGACTGAGTCTCTGCAGTATGTTTCATGCCAGACACCAGGCAGTGGAAAAATGGGCACAGCTGAGGCCTGCACAGAGCCTGGTGGTTTCTCATCCTTTGTGTGCGTGAGCTCAGGGCCACTGACAGCCCGTCCCAGGGCCGAGGCCTCAGGCTGTTTGTCCGTGGTGGCCTTGGGCTTGCATGGACAGAGTGTGCCCACACTCTGTCACTCACTTCTGCTCTTGCCTTCTCCCTGCCTCAGCGTGCAGCAGAGGGTAGAGGGACCTTGTCCTTTTGCTCATTATATGCATCCTGTCTGAACCAGAAAAGATACTGAAAGGGGCAAGATGTCCAGGAATTTGGGATTATGGGATTAAGGGAAAAGGCTAGTGAAGGAGCAGCCATCTTCATGTAAAACAGACCATGGAAACCTTCATTTGATCAAAGGGAGAGACCACCGACCTGGTCAAGAGGCTGATCTGTTTGTGACCTCACAGTTTAGTTCAGTTCAGTCGCTCAGTCGTGTCCGACTCTTTGTGACCCCATGAACTGCAGCACACCAGGCCTTCCTGTCCATCACCAACTCCCGGAGTTCACTCAGACTCAGGTCCATTGAGTCAGTGATGCAATCCCGCCATCTCATCCTCTGTCGTCCCCTTCTCCTCCTGCCCCCAATCCCTCCCAGCATCAAAATCTTTTCCAATGAGTCAACTCTTTGCATGAGGTGGCCAAAGTACTGGAGCTTCAGCTTTAGCATCATTCCTTCCAAAGAAATCCCAGGGTTGATTTCCTTCAGAATGGACTGGTTGGATCTCCTTGCAGTCCAAGGGACTCTCAAGAGTCTTCTCCAAAACCACAGTTCAAAAGCATCAATTCTTCGGCGCTCAGCTTTCTTCACAGTCCAACTCTCACATCCATACGTGACTACTGGAAAAACCATAGCCTCACAACGACCCTTAAATGATCCACCTCCTTCTGTTGGGTTAGACTAAAGGAAAGGGGAGTTCACTCATTTTACACTAGTTGTGAGACCCGCCCTTCCCCCCCCCGCCCCCCGGCCCTTCTTAATGTTCTGACCTTCCTGAAAGGCCCCATACCTGGAAGTCAACCTCTTCTAGTCTGAGCCACCAGCCTCTCTATCTTGGTTCCTGGGACTTTGCTGGGAGACTAACCTCACCCAGGGCAGCAGGGGTTTCATTTCTATCACATTAAAAATTCCATGAAGCCACATGGACCCTAAAGCCTTCTGGGAGATGGTTTGGAAGTTGTGCTTCCTCTAACTCAGAAATTCTAGCAAATTTTTAAGAACTCCCAGCACGAGGGAGCCTTAAGTACCCATCAATTGGGGGTCATGTAGGAGGATGGAAACTGTTTCTCTCCATGGAGTCAAGACTCCTTGCTTTCTGTCAATTAGGAGTCTTCTAGCTCTGTTCTTTGAGGCTGCTTTTTACCTGTGCTGCCACATGGGGGCTCACATTGTCAAAGAGCACTTCTTTTTAATTTGCTCTAAACACACCCTTTTTCCTGACTGAGCTTTAAGAGAAGTCTGACTTTCCATATCCAGGTGACCTATGCCATTTCTCAGGAAAGAGCTTCCTAATAATATTTAAGTCTCAGAGGTACAATCATTCTGAAGGGAACCGGACAGGAAGCTGTCCCAGGCCTCCAGACCCCCACCACTCATGGTTCCTGAGGTGTGGGATGCAAGTTTTGACCAAATGTACATGGATATTAGTTAAAACTATTTGTATTCTGAGGCATTATAAAAGTCTGCTGGTTGGCTGAGTCAGAGTGGTCTGATAGCAGCCTTTACGTCCCCCACCTCTTCAAAAAATCCCATCTGGGAAGCTACACTTTCTAGAAGTGACTGACTCCACTGCAGCCTTCTATTGAATCTATAGCTGCACTGTTTGGGGGAACCAAGCTAAGAAAGGGATTCCAATTTATACACACACACTCTGTTAGATCCAATTTGTGCGTTCACCCACTGCCCCTGAGTCTTTCCCTTCTCCTCTGGTGCCTGGCCTTGAAAAGAGGCTGTAATAATAGTAACAGTAATAACAACCACAGTATAACCATCAATGCCTACTTTTCATTCAGTGTTTTCTGTGTGCAGGATGCTGTGCTAGGCATGTTTTGTGTAAAACATAAAAGCAATGTATGTATCTTTGTTAGAAAATAGTTTATTGGTCTTTTTTAAGCCATAATGCTCTTGCACACTTAATAGACTGCAGTATCAGTTCAGTTCAGTCGCTCAGTCATGTCTGACTCTTTGCGACCCCATGGACTACAGCTCGCCAGGCCTCCCTGGCCATCACCAACTCCCAGAGTTTACTCAAATTCATGTGCATTGAGTCGGTGATGCCATCTACCCATCTCATCCTCTGTCGTCCCCTTCTCCTCCTGCCTTCAATCTTTCCCAGCATCAGGGTCTTTTCCAGTGAGTCAGTTCTTCTCATCAGGTGGCCAAAATATTGGAGTTTCAGCTTCAGCATCAATCCTTCCAATGAATATTCATGACTGATTTCCTTTGGGATGGACTGGTTGGATCTCCTTGCAGTCCAACGGACTCTCAAGAGTCTTCTCCAACACCACAGTTCAAAAGCATCAATTCTTCGGTGCTCAGCTTTCTTTATAGTCCAACTCTCACATCCATACATGAATGACCACTGGAAAAAACATAGCCTTGACTAGACGGACCTTTGTTGGCAAAGTAATGTCTCTGTTTTTTAATATGCTGTCTAGGTTGGTCATAACTTTCCTTCCAAGGAATAAGCGTCTTTTAATTTCATGGCTGCCGTAACCATCTGCAGTGATTTTGGAGCCCCCAAAAATAAAGTCTGTCACTGTTTCCATTGTTTCCCCATCTATTTGCCATGAAGTGATGGGACCAGATGCCATGATCTTACTTTTCTGAATGTTAAGTTTTAAGGCAAGTTTTTCACTCTCTTCTTTCACTTTGAACAAGAGGTTCTTTAGTTCTTCTTCAGTAGAGTATAAACATAACCTTGATATGTGCTGAGAAACCAAAAAATCCATCTCACTTGCCTTATGGCAGTGGTCTTGAACCGAACCTGCAGTAACTCCGAGGTATGCCTGTGCTTGTTGAACACCTACTGTGTGCAGAGGATTTGTGCCAGGGAATCAGAGACGAACCAGACAGGCCCAGTCCTTTCACAAGGAGTGCCTGTTTGAGAGGATAGACACAACTGAGAGTGTCATAGGGTTTCTGAAGCCTTTCTACCTTCCCTGCTTTATCATTTCTGGGTTCTTGTGTTCTCAGCTTCCTTTCTGGCTCTTTGCTGCCATCTGCTGTTCACTTGGGGGAAATCATGAGCATTTGGGGAAATCTGGGTTTCCTGATGTTGTTTCACCTTAGGATGAGCCTGATGTCGACCTTCCACAGGGAACATGGAACTGGAGTGAACAGGGGAAAGAGGATTTCCTGGAAATCAAAAAGCTGAGAGTTTGGATCTTCTCTTCCCTAATAGAAATCTTGTAGTTTTGTAGAAATAAGTGTTTGAGAAGTTTTTACCCAAGGCCAGACTAGCTCTCCTCTCCAGTACCCCCCATGCCAAGGAGCCCTGTGTCCCTGAAAGGGAAGGTCCTGCTTAATGGGAATCTCTGTCTCCTCATTGCTACAGCCATTTGGCACCTTCGTGGTAAACATGGCCTCTCCTGTCCACGCTGCGCTTTTCTTCCTCCTTCCTCCAGCCACACTCTTTGTTTCTGTTTCCTTTCCTGTCAGCTCTGAAATGTGGACCTACATGGTTTATAACCCCAGCCTCAGCTCTTCACAAAACAGAGTCCTCCCATCTCTTGCCTGAAACCCTCTAACTGAGGCTGTTGTATCTGCCCAGCCCCATATGCCACCCATCTCTCCACTGTCTCTTCCAGACCATTTTTTCATCTCTGCCTTATGTGTGGGTGCTTTTTCCTTTACCATCCTCTTTACTTCTTTCTTTGATTTCCACCACCATTTGAACCTCTTGCTCACTTTCCCTGCATTCCTAGGTACCTTTGGCCCATGGCACTCTCACTATTTTCAATACAGCTCTAGCCAGCATCCTGAGAACCTTCTGGTTGAGGACTGCTCATCCCACCCCCAGCTTCTCAGTGTGTGAGCTTGTTAATTATAGTGACTTTTGTTCCCCTTTCAGGACCTTGCTTTCCCCTAAAACTCTTCCGAGATCATAAGCATTATGTCCTTTTCTTTGACCCAAATCTGTGCTTCTTCCAACCTCCCCTTTTCTCCAAATCAGCTGTACCGCCATGACAAGTTACTGGAACTTTCCCTTTACCAGTTCCTGAGCATGTCTCACTCCCTTGTGCCTTGCACTCAGATTAGTGTCCAATCCCAGTGCCGACTGTTAGTCTTGTGAGTAAACTTCTCAACTCTTTCAGGTTTGGGCCAGTGAAATCCCATGATCTCTCTTATCATTGTCAGCACCATCACTCACTCCCTCTGTGTCTCTACACTCTGCCCTCAGAGATCTTGTGACAAAGCTTGGCCTCCCACTCCAAACTTCCTGTCCAGTCTATTCAAACTTCCAATCCTTTCCACTCTCAGTAGATATTCTCCCAACAAATGACTGGGGAAATAAGAGATTTTTGAGTGGGAATTCCCTCAGCCACTTCCCTCCACACTACCCACACCCATCCTTACGTTCCTCCCTCTGATCTTGGAGGGAGCGGTATTCCTCCTGCTCGTGGCCATGGCCAGTCACACCCGGCTGTCGTTCCACTGCATCCCTTCCGCCTCCTCTGGAACCTCTAGCCCTCAATTGGTCACGTGATCATCAGTGCTTGGATTTTCAGTATACTAAAGTCTTCCCTAGTCTAAAAATCTTTAACTCCACACAACTATATCTTTTATCCTCCCCTCACTTCATAAAGTAGTCCAAACAATATTTCCCAAGTTTTAGTTCTTAAGACATAATATTTTTGCCTTATCCATGTATTCGCATCTATTATTATGTACGTGATATTAAACCTATTAATTTTTTTCCTAAGATATATTTGTTTTTAAGAGAAGCTTGTGAAATCCTGGATTCAGTACACTGATTATCTATTTTAGTACACTTTTAAAGATTTTCTTTATTTTTGGCTGTGGCGAGCCTCCACTTGCTGTGCCTGGGCTTTCGCTAGTTGCAGTGTGCAGGCTGCGAATTGCGGTGGCTTCTCTTGTTGCGGAACACAGGCTCTAGGGCGCACAGGCTTCAGTGCTTGCCGCTCGTGGGCTCTTGATTGCAGGCTGAATAGTTGCAGCGCATAGGCTTAGTTGCCCCACGGCATGTGGAATCTTCCCAAACCAGGGACTGACACCATGTCCCCTGCATTGGCAGCTGGATTCTTAACCACTGGACCACCAGGGAGGTCCTATTTTAATACACTTTAAATATATCACTTTTAAGTTAAATGTTTATCTATTTACCACTTGAAATCATGTCATGAATAGGACATAACTTTGAGTGACACTTGTTTACATCTGATGAGCCTTCCTCTCAGTTACTTTCATTCATCAGAACATTACCATCAGACGTCTACCTCACTGCCCACCTCTTTATGGGAAGAGCTCTTCTAAAGATTTCTAACAACTATGTGACCAAATGTGGTGACCGTCTCATAGGCTTTATCCTGCCTGCCCTCTGCTACACTGGACGTTGTTGACCACTCCCTTTTGGAATATTCTACTCTCAGGGCTTCCAGTATCCACCCCCCACTCCATCCCCATCTCACCATCCGTGCCTTCCCAAGTCTCCTGCAATCCTCTGTCCTCTGAGATGTTGATTTCCCCAGAGTTCTATTCTGGGCTCACCTCTTGCTCTGCTAGTCCTGTTGTCGTCTCACGTGCTTACACAATTTAGCTACCAGCCCATGCTGTGATGGCCATGAGGTCACCTTCGGCAGCCCTTAATCTTAGGAGATTCCTTTTCACATAGTTCACTCCAGCATGTCTTCCTGAATGTGTCAAGCACACCGCAGCTTGGCCTACCCGCGTGCACTCATCTTCCCGTCAGCCCTGCTTCTCGCCCTGTGGTTTTTGACAGATGGCACCACTCAGTCACTCCAGCTAGAAGCAGGGAATCATCTCTACCCCTGCATCTGTTTCATCCATGCATCTAACACATATGTCTTCATCCATTTGGACTGCCACAAGCAAATACTACTGACTGGGTAGCTTACAAACAAGAGAAACTTACTGCTCACAGTTCTGGAGGCTGGGAAGTCTGAGATAAAGTCACCAGTGTGCTCACCTTCTTGTGAGGCCCCTCCTCCTGGTTCACAGCTGGCCCCTTCTTTTTGTGGCCTCACGTGGTGGATGGGACGAGGGATCCTTTTGGTGTGTCTTTCATAAAAGAAGGGGCCGGCTATGAGCCAGGAAGAGGGGCCTCACAAGAAGGCGACCATGCTGGTGATTTTTATCTCAGACTTCCCAGGCTCCACCCTCATGGCTTAAGCACCTCCCAAAGGCCCCAGCCCCCAATACCTTCACGTTGGGGGGTTGGAATTTTACCACATGAATTTTCGGTGACACAGACATTCAAACCATAGCAGCATATTTATACGTGCCTTCGGGGCTTCCCTGGTGGCTCAGAGGTTAAAGCGTCTGCCTCCAGTGCGGGAGACCCGGGTTCGATCCCTGGGTCTGGAAGATCCCCTGGAGAAGGAAATGGCAATCCACTCCAGTATTCTTGCCTGGAGAATTCCATGGATGGAGAAGCCTAGTAGGTTACAGTCCACGGGGTCGCAAAGAGTCGGACACGACTGAGCGACTTCACCTCACCTCACCTCACCTCTTTCTAACCAGGCTCTATGCTGGCCATTGGGATGCCCTGATGAGTGAAAATCAGACCCCATCCCACCCCTCCTCTCATAGAATTCGTAATGTTGTGGGAGGAGCCAGGTGTGAATTGAATAATCACACAAATGAATGTTGAGTTAGAATTGACCTCCGTACTCTGAAGGAAAGGGGCATGTTTTTACAAGCGCATTTGGCAACCCACTCCGATATTCTTGCCTGGAGAATCCCATGGACAGAGGAGCCTGGCAGGCTACAGTCCACAGGATTGCGCACAGTCAGACGTGACTAAGCACACACACGTTGTACACATGAAACTTGTATGATACTATAAATCAGTTCTTCTTCAATAAAAGAAATGAAAGGTTACCTGATCCTTTTCAATCCGCCTTTCCAAAGCCCCTCTGTGACAGGTGTCAGACATTGTTTCCAGCTCTTCACATAACATTACCCCATTGAATCCCCACCACAGTCCTTCGGGTAGGTGTTACTGTTACCTCTGTTTTGTAGATGAGGAAACTGGTATTCAGATAGTAAGTAGCCGACCCAGGATTTGAACTCAACTTGGCGAGGCTTTTAGACACAAGACTGCAACACTCTTAGTTTATTTATTCCATCTCCTCTTTGTAGACATTCAGTTTGTTTCCAGCCTCTTGCTAATATAAATAACAATGTGCCGAATGACCTTGAACCTATAATACCACTTTCCAAGTATGCAAGGGTATCTAAAGAATAAATCCCCCTAAGTGGAACTGCTGAGTTAGAGAATATATGTGTTTGTAAATTTGATGAATAATTCCAAACCCCCAAAAGTTCTATCAATTTAAATGTTTCTTAGCAATATGGAAGAGTGTGTTTCCACACAGCCTCACCAAAGGAGTATATTTCCAAACTTTCCACTTTTTTCCCATCTGATGGGTAAAACTAATGGTATATTGATCCACTTTTAATTTGAATTTCTCTTACTTTGAGTCAGGCTGAGCCTCTTTATACATGTTTAAATTGGCATTCGATTTCCTTGTCCTTGAATTATGTGTTCCTCTCATGTGCTCATTCTTCTCTTGTTGATTTTTTTTTTAAATACAAAATTGAATCCTGGGAGCTCTTTAGTCTTTTGTAGTACACCTGCAGATATTTCCCCCACTTTTGTCATCTGTTTTATAACTTTAAAGTGAAAGTATAGTTGCTCAGTCATTTCTGACTCTTTGTGACCCCATGGTCTGTAGCCCGCCAGGCTCCTCTGTTCATGGGGGTTCTCCAGACAAGAATATTGGAGTGGGTTTCCATGTCCTCTTCTAGGGGATCTTCCCAACCCAGGGATTGAGCCCAGATCTCTTGTATTGCAGGCAGATTCTTTACCATCTGAGCCACCAGGATGGCTTTGCACATGATTTATTTTTGCCATGTAGGATGTTTATATTTCTGTGTAATGTATCTATTATTTCATGGCATCTGAATTTTGAGTCAGGACTAGAAAGCCCTTCCTTACTCCAAGGTCATTAAAAAAATATCCCTTATTTTCTTTTGCTATGTTAGTGGTTTGGTTTAAGTATCTGTTTACATGCCCATCACCCCAAGGACAGGAATTATTCTCTTGTTCTTCATATTGCTGGACTGAATGAAAGACTGTATATCCACACACTGCACATTGCCCATATTCTGTTAGACATCTTACAAGCTAATATTTATTGTGTGCTTTCCATGGACTAAGCACTCGGTAAGAGTTTCATAGGGCAATGTTGAGCTGATTGAATCTGCACAAAGTTCACTAGACTTCTGCAGTCCATGACACTGGATACGGGGAGTGGGGGTAGGGGGAGAATCACATCTTCATTTGCATTAACTCCAATTGAAATGTAGTATTTCCTTCAGTTCTGAATCACAGCAAACCACTGTCCTTGGGTTGCATTTGCACTCCTTGGCAAGTTGCCATTCATATAAATCGGATACTTTCTGCTTGTTTCAACTGCTCAGATATATTGCAAAATCATTTGCACTTCATCATCACCTCAACATTTTTAAAAGTTTAAAAGTATTTTAATAACTGTATTTTGATATGGTATTGTTTTGTTTTCTTTCATGACCCTGTATCTTTTTATTTTTTATACTTAGCAGCTTTATTTTGAGCCAGAGCCCCAAAGTGCCCAAGGAATTTGTGGCACCCCTGCACTAGAGCTTAAACTGCCATTTGAAACCACTATAGGTAGTTGCTAGGTTTGGACACTGCGTTCAAATCCTGGTGTTGGCCCTCGGGCTAGTGCCTTCACCCGTTTGCATATTTTCTCATTTGTAGAATGGGGATTGGTAGGTGTGTTGTGAGGGGTCAGTGAGCTCACGTATGTAAAGGTCCTGATACATGGTAAATGGTATATTCTATTTTTCTGGTATTATTACTGCTGCTGTTATTATTTTTAACCACTTCACTGCCTCTTGTTAATTGCAAATCTTACCTTTCAAGTATACTGTGGGTTCTTGGGGTCAGGGTGTGCCTTGCTGACTTCTGAGGCCGCAGCCTTGCCCATGCAGAGTGTCTGTCAGTGGACTTACCTTTGCTGGCAGCCCTCCTTTTAGATGTCTGCTTCTCCTTTGAATCCCATGCCTCACCTGTCTCCTGGTTATCCTCCTCCTCTGGCTATTTCTCCTTGGGCTCCTTTGCCCTGCCTGTCTCAGCGATCCTGGCATTCCGCGTCTGTAGCTCTGATTGCAGGCCTGAGGAGATATCTTTGGCCAGCCTCCTCAGTTCCATGCTCCTCCTTGCAAGCTGCTCTTCTCCCTCCTCCTCTACTTCTTATCTTAGTGCCAAAGCCCAAATTCCTGCCAGCTTCCTGGATCCCCTCCTCTGCCTCACCCCCAGTACCAATCAGTTCAGAAGTTCTGAGGATCCAGATTCTCAAAATGCTTGCATATTGGACGTTCCTCTCTGTTCCCCCCCCCCCCCACCTGTCCTAGCGCAGGGTCTCAGCCTCCATTGCTGGGACTAGTACTTTGTTTCTTGTCTCGTCTCCCTGCCCCCCTCCCCGATCACCCCTACCTCCCACCCAGTCTGCCTACTGTCCAGTCTCCAGAATACCTTTCTAAAGAAAGCAAATCTGATAAGAATTCTCTCCACTGCTTCAAATTCTCATGCAGGATAAAGACCAAACTCCTGCCTTATGGGCATTTGAGACTGTTCACAATCTGACACTTGCCTGTCTCTTTGACCTCATTTCCCATCACTTAGACTTCAGCTCCCATTTCCTTACTTTCAAAGCCCCACCTGCTTCCACTCTTGCTGCCCCCACCTCCCCTCCCCCACCCCCCGCCGCATATACACACCAGCTTCTCTGCTTTGGCCTGGCAAAGTCTGTGTCCTCCCCTGCAAATCAGCCCAAAGGAGCAACTCCTCTCTGGATCTATGTCTGACTTTCCTAGGCGACCTAAAGGCACATTTTCCTGAAAGTTCCATATACTTTTAATAATTCTGTATCTAATTGTTTAATCTGTGTTTAGCCACTAGGTGGCAGTCTTGTCTTTTCATCATTTCAGGAGATGAAGATAATTAAGATCATGTTTTATTTGAATTTAAATTAATGTTCACTAAATTACTAGTATTTATTATAAATAAGATGCTATAGGAGCCAGGGAGAGGATGAAGTCTTCTGAAGCCCCAGGATATTGGTCTGGTTAGCCATAGTGTGATTGGGGGATTGAGTGCCCCTCATGGAGAGGGAACTCAGAAGGAAGGAGCATATTTTAAGGAGGAAGATGAGTTTACTTGAGTTTAAGGTGCTTCTAGGTTCATCAGACTAAGATGTCTAGGACACAGTTGGGTGGAATATTCTGGAGTTCTTCTGGAATATTCTTCTGGAATATTCTGGGGTCTGGGCTGGAGGCGGACTTCAATGTCTTTGGTATCAAAGTGGTGGATGTAAACACGGGAGTAGATGAGATGATTCAGGCTGACTGTGTAGGTGGAAGAATCAGTGCTTAGAAAAAGGCCTTGGGGGCATCAGCCTGCAAATAAGGCCTTGGGGGCATCAGCCTGCAAATAGACAGGAAGAAGAATGTAAGGAGGTGGCAGGGATCGTCAGAGCAGCCGGAGGAGTGGCTGGTTTTCCTGGTAAATAAGGCAGGAGAAATTGTCATGAAAGGACTGGTGACCCCAATGAGTGCCTCATTGTTTCAGAGGATTCCAGGGAAGTAAGGCCACTGGAGAAGGGATGGGGAGGAGGTGCTTAAGAGTGTTAAGGAAGGAGGGCTGAAGGGCCTTGCAGAGCCAAGGGAAGGGCCCCTCTGCCCCGCTTTCCCCTCCTCCCCTTCCTCTCTGCCTAAGGCTGGGCACCTTCAGGTGCCAAGATGAAGGCTGGTTGTGAGAGGGTGCATGGAAGGCACCGAGAGAAAGGGAAATGGATGACTTACAAGGCGATGACAGCTGCTGAGGATGAAGGGGCTTGATGGCAGATTGAGGAGGGTAATGACAAGAGGAGTAAGTGCTGTGGGAAATGGGAGGAGGAGATAAGTCTAGATTGTTCCAGTGCTGTGATATGCTGTGATAAAAGAGATATTCTGTATCCACTCTGTTCATTATTGCAGCCACCAGCTCCAGGTGGCTCCTGAGCGGATGAAATATGGATAGTGCAGCTGAAGAGCTAGGACTGGGCAATTTCTACATTGAATGAACCTGAATTGCAGTGGGAACAGCTATCGCTGCATTGGACATTGTAGCTCTTCTTCAGCCTTCTGGTTGGTGGCCAGCACTGAGGGGCCCCCGAAACATTTCCTTGTGTTCTTCCAGCACTAGTCTGTCCGATCACCCAGTTTTCTTCAGGAGGACTCCGCATCGGGGTTGAAGGAAGGGTCATCCAAGGAACAATGAAAATGGGCTGCTTTAATGTCAGCTGAGCAGGCACCCAGCACCTCAGTGGCAGCAGGACTGGGCGAGAGAACTTGCAGCTTTGGTGTTGACACCTCATATAGAGTTCCCTGCTCTGGATCCTAAGAGCCAGGTCTCCTAGGGGTGGAGAGGCGGAGGGGCCATTCTGTGCACAGGTGGCAGGTTCAGAGGGAGTTGACACTGGTGGGGCCACCATGTTGGGTTTCCCTGGGTTTCCAGCAGGATAGCTTGGCTGACAGCCAGCTTGAGGACCTGTGGGGCTGGTGGCACAACTCCCCGCTCTGGGAACTCCCTCTTCTCCATCCTTGTGGGGGTTCTTTGGTTGGTTCGTTGTGGCAGTTTTCATCTAAGCACGGTTTCTTAACCTGGGATCCACAAGTAGGAATTAAGCAATCCATTAACTTGGATGAGAAAAATAATCATATTTTTGTTTTCACTAACCTCCAGCAGAAACGCAGCACATGAATGTAGGAATGAGTCCTACCTGTGGCTTTGTTGTCAATAGCAATCGCAGATGGCTTCCTATCAGGTTACAGTTGTGGCAGAGAGCTCAGAGTGCTGTGTATGCTCATCACTACTTTGAAATTATAGTAGCTGCTAGCTCTTATTATTAAACACATCAGTAAAGAAGCATAAGTACTATATTACAAATCTGTTTAGATATTTTGATAATCATCTCTTAATGTCATTGGCTTCTTTGGTAACCCTCTGCATTTTATTTTATGCGTGTAAAACACTGTCCTGAGAAGGGATTCGTCAGTGTCCTCATGTACTCAGCCAGGCACAGGAAAGCTAGCAAGCCCTGCCGTCAGGCTCTTTGGAAACCCCTATGTGCTTCACTAGAGGGCGCTCTTGTTTCAGACTTGGAACGGTGGACACTCAGACTTGGAACAGTGGACACTCAGGCTTGGAACAGTGGACACTCAGGCTTGCGGCAAAGTGACAAGGTTATTTTGAAGTCCAAGGGGACATCTCAGGCTTCCCAAGGGCTTCCCAGGTGGCGCTAGTGCTAAAGAACCCACCTGTCAATGCAGCAGATATGAGATATGGGTTTGATCCATAGCTTGGGAAGATTCCTTGGAGGAGGAAGGCCTGGCAACCCACTCCAGTATTCTTGCCTGGAGAATCCCGCAGACAGAGGAGCCTGGCAGATTACAGTCCATGGGGCTCAAATAGTTGGATGTGACTGAGCACACACACGCAGGAAACTGGAATGTGAGAACTCCCATGTTGTTTGATCTGAGCTTTACACTTATCTTTTGCAAGGTGAGGGTTGTAATACAGCCCTGTGCTAGCTTCTAGGACAGTTAAAGCAAGAGTGCTTTGGCCTGTGATGTCCCCAGGTTTTCATACCACCCTCAGTTCCAGGTGGTGCCCTTTGTTTCTTCCTTATCCCAGGTTAGCTCACTACCCTGGTGTCTGTCTAGCTTTAGGATGCTGGGGAATTTCTCTTTCACTGGCTTCTCAGTTCCACTTGGCTGATGGGGTGAGGGACAGGGGAAAGGCTAAGGGATTCGGGTGGATTCTGAAGTCTCCTGAGGGGTTTTTTGAGTGAGGGAAGAGCGGGGAATTTGAGAAATTGGCCCTGGGTTGAGCCCTGTGGAGGAGGGTGGGTAGGTGAGTTTCTGAAGACTGTAAGACTTTCCCTGCTGAAGAGGAAGTATTTGGGGCTCAGGAGTGCTTTGTGGTAGCAGTGGATTAAGTCATTTCCTGCCTTAATTTTATCAGCTTCCAGGAGACACTGCTCCTCACATCTGACTAGACCAAGGCCCCCCACACTGGTAGTTTTCCCTAGACCTCTTGGTACGTCTTCCAGCTCCAGAATTCCTCTTAAGGCAGCGTGGTTGGAAGACTTAGCATCAGAATCACCTGATGTGTTTCTTGTTGTTGTTCAGGCGCTCAGTCGTGTCCTATTCTTTGCGACTCCATGGACTGCAGCCTGCCAGTCTCCTTTGTCCATGGGACTTCCCAGGCAAAAATACTGGAGTATTCTGTGTTGCCATGCCTTCCTCCAGGGGATCTTCCTGATCCAGGGATCGAACCCATGTCTACTGCAGCTCCAGACTTGCAGGTGGATTCTTTACTGCTGAGACAGTGGGGAAGCCTATGTCTCTTGCATTGTGGTCCTGGGACTAGCAGCCTAATCAGAGAATGTATTAGAAATGCGAATGCAGATTCTGGATTCTAGGCCCCATCTCAGACCTACTGAATCAGAAAGTCCTGGGTGGGACCCAGCAAAGATGCCTTTTAATAAGCCCTCCAGGGGATTCTGATACAGATGGAAGGTGTAGCCTCATTGCGTCAAATGATCCAAGAGCTGACTTCCCCTTGATGAAAGCTCACCAGAGACCCAACCAGTACTAACTGCAGAACGTTTGTGAGGCATAGTGGGGCTTGTGTTTAAATAGTACTTTTCCCCTAAAGTAGCTCTGTGCTCCTTTAGCTTTTCTCTCCCTACATGCTCCTGTAAGGTACGGAGAACCTGAGATTAGATTCCCCCAGCAGGGCTCTGAGGCTTAGAGGGGTTTTGATCCACACAGCGGGTCTCACAGCAACTGGGGAAGAACGGAAGCTGGGACCTGAGTCTGGACTCCTAGCTTGTCTGCTAGGTCAGGTCCCCCTCTTGAAGTCTTTGCCAGCTCAGGGTCCTCACTCTGCTTTTCGCAGAGGGCTGGTTTTCTGATCCTCATGGGTGAAGGTGGGTCTTTATGTGCCTTCACCGTAGGCTAAGTGGCCCACTGGGCACTTGAGGGTGAGGCCTAGCCAGAGTGGGCTCTCCAACCCCTCAGGATAAAAAGGTCAACCAAGTTGACCTTCCACATGGACCCCCAACTTGGGACAGTCTCCACTTCCCCCTATATTAAGCAGTCTAGAGGGTACAGTTCATTTGATCCAGTGCCCAGATGGCAGGAGTCCTGACTTGGGCCTGCACTCAATGGCCAAGGATGGGAAGTCACACGTCCATGATCATCTGTCTTCTGGGTAACTATGGCAGAAGCTAAAAGTGAAGGTTCTGGGACTTCCCTGGGGGTCCAGTGGTTAAGACTCCATGCTTCCAATGCAGAGACCATGGGTTCGATCCCTGATTGGGGAACTAAGATCCCATATAGGTGTGGCCAATAAAAAGCAAAGAAATGAAGGTTTCTCATTTAGAGGGCAGCAAAGGTGTCATGGCATTGTTGTCAGGAACTAGACTTGTCGTTTCATCCCCTATCGCCAAATCTACACCTTCTCCGATGTGCACCATCCCACTGAGTGGCACCACCACCCACACCAGAAATCTAAAGATAATCATTGGCCTTTTACCACCCCCATCCCATCCAATCCAATCAATTGGATCTGATCATTTCTCAAATTCATTCCTACTACTCCTAGTTTGGACTTCCCAGGTGGCACTAGTGGTAAAGGGCTTGCCTGCCAATACAGGAGAGGCGATTTGATCCCTGGGTCAGGAAGATCCCCTGGAGAAGGAAATGGCAACCCACTCCAGTATTCTTGCCTAGGAAATCCATGGACAGAGGAGCTTGGCAGGCTATAGTCCATAGTATTGCAAAGAGTTGGACACAACTGAAGCAACTTAGTACATAACACACCTTCTGTTTTATTTAGTTCAGATCTGTTCATCCTTGACTTGGTCTATTACAGCAGCTTCAATACTGGTCTCCCTGCCTCTTATCTTGCCCTATTTCAATCAGGCGCCAGATGAGGAGCCCTGTCCGTTACCATGTAAAGTATAGTCTCAGGACCACCAGCACCTGGGAGCCAGTTAGAAATGCAGAGTCTCCAGCCCCCACCCCAGACTGCCTCAGAGCCCACCTTTTAACTGGATCTCAAGGTGACTTGTAAAGTTCAGTATATCTAATGTTTCAAAGTGGAAGCTGCTCAGTCATGTCCAACTCTTTGAGACCCCATGGACTGTATCCTGCCAGGCTCTTCTGTCCATGGGATTTTCCAGGCAAGAATACTGGAGTGGGTTGCCATTCCCGTCTCCAGTGTTGCAAAAAGACTTCTTAAAGAACTGGCCCTCATCTCCTGTTTATGCCTCTGTCTCCACTTGATAGTCCATTGAGACTCAATGATATAAAGTTCTTGAATATACTGGGCCACTTGCCTCATTCTTTCAGCAAATAGGAGTTGAACCCCCTACTTGCTGTTAGGCACTTGGGGGGATAAAGCAGCGAGTAAAAGGAATACATATTCTTGCTTTCACAGAGCTTATATTCTTTTATGGGAGGAGACAGTGAAGAAATAAATAAATAGCAATAAGTAAAATATATAGCAAGTCAGATGATGTTAAGTGTATACAGGCAGAGTTAAGCTGGTGAGGGACATAGTGCTGCTGAGTGGGTGGGGAGAGTGAAGGACGGCCATGCTGAGAATATGACATTTGAGCAAAGGCTTGCAGGTTTCTGGATATCTGGTAGAGTATACAAAGCAGAGAAAATAATGAGTGTAAAGACCCAGAGACAGGAGTCTTTCTAGAGTATTCTAGCAATAGCAAGTTGGTCAGTATGTCTAGAGCCATGTGAAGGAAGGGGAAAGTAATAGGTGAGGAAGTCAGAGAGTTGATATAGGTGAGGGACAAATCATATCTAGGGTCTCATAGACCATTAAGAACTTGCTGTTTTCTTAGGGAAATGGGAGGCCATTGGAGGGTTTTGAGCAGAGGACTGACATGATCTGAGTTCGTCTTTCAAGGGATCACCTAGTTGCTATGCTGAAATTTGACTGTCCTGTAAGGGCACAGGGTAGAAGTAGGGAGATCTGTAAGTAATGTTTGTAATAAAAGAGGAAGGAGATACCAGTGGCTTGAGCACTAACAAACAGTAGAGGTGGAGAAAACTCATTGGATTCCAGATACATACAGAAGTTAGAGCCAACAGGATTTGCTGATGGATCAGATGTGGGATGTGAGAGAGAGGACTCACAGATAACTCTAAGGTTTTTGACCTGAGTAACTTAAATGGATTGCCATTTATGAAGATAAGGAAGCCTAGGAGAAGGGGTTTTGTGTTTGTTTATTGCTTTTTTGGAGAGGTGGGAGTGCTCTTCAGTGACCTAGTGTTGTATAGTATGCCCCAAACTTAGTAGCTTAAAACAATGACCTGTTATTTTTCACAGTTGTGTAGGTTAACTGAGTAATTCTTTGTCATGGACTTAATATGTGTATCCAACCCTAAAATTCATATGTTGAAGTCCTAACCCCCCAATGTGATGATATTTGGAGGTGGGAGTCTTTGGAACATAATCAGGGTTGGATGAGGTCATGGGGGTGGGGCTTTCACAATTGTGATTAGTGCCGTGATGAAGAGGCCATAGCGTTCCCTAGCTCCTTCTGCCATGTGGGAACACAGCCAAAAGTTGTCTGTCTGTGGACAGAGAAGTGGGTTCTCACCAAACAAGTCTACCGGGGCCTTGATCCTGGACTTGTCAGCCTTCAGAACTGTGAGAAATAAATGTCTCATGTTTAAGCCACCCAGTTTATGGTATTTTGCTATAGCTGCCTGAGCTAAAACATTTTTTTTCTACTTACTGGTCCTGCCTGGACTCAACTGGTACAGTTGGAATGGCTGGGCCTCTCTGTTGACATTCCATGACATGACATGACATGACATGGGGGTCTCAGGCAGCAGTCCAAGAGGGCAAGCCCCAGTGCATGAGAACTTATCAAGCCCCTGATCCCATCTTTTTGAAGTCCCATTGATCAAAGCAAGTTGCCTGGCTTAGCCAGATGGGCCATATGGCCAAATCAGTGTGGGAAAGGAATTTATAGGGGTGTGGATACTGGAAACCAGTGCTGTAAAGATCTACCATAGAAGCCAAAATCAAAAGCTGGGTTTAAGAGAAAGACGCCCACTTAGATATCCAAGTGCAGATAGTAAGCAGACTGTGAGCTGTGTGAGCCTGGAGTTCAAGGCAGCAGTCCAGACTGAGATGCAAACGTTGGAGTCATCAGCAGGTATTAAAGCCACGCGATTGGTTGACATAACCTAGGGAATGAAAGTCTGTAGAGAAGAGAAAAGCTCTTGAGTCCTGCAGCCTGATTCTCTCCATCATCTAGAGGTCAAGGAGCTGAGGAGGAAGCAGGGACAGAGATCGAGAGGAAGTGGGCTGTAAGGCGGGAGTGGGGGGAGCTAAGACAGCAGCATCCCAGAAGCCAAGTGAAGAATGTTGCAAGACGCAGAGGGTGCCTAAGATGAGGCCTGAGAATTGGCCGTTGGATTTAGCAATGGAAAGGTTATTTGTGACCTGGACAGGAGCTGTTTTGGTGTGGTGGAGGTGGGGTGGGTGAGAATGGGGAGGTAGATGAGGAAGTCTGATGACCTCCGGTTGAGAGAGACCTGGAAGAGAGGAATTGTAGCCATGGCAGTGTAGACAAGTGCTGTCCAGTAAAAGCTTGGTAGCAACACAAGTGATAGCAAATGTCCTTGTAGTCACACTAAAGAAAGGTAAAAGAAACGGGTGAAATTAATTTTAATAATGTAACTGATTTTAACCCACTGTATCTAAAATATTATCCTTCCCGAATAATCTGTAAAATCATTACTGGGATATTTTACATCCTTTGAAATCCGGTAGTGTTTTTTACACTAATAGCATATCTCAGTTCAGACTAGCCAAATCTCAGATGTTAACTAGCCATGAATGGCAGTGGCTACCATATCTCCATATCAGGTATGGAGAATTCTCTCAAGGAGTTTTGCTGTAAAGATGAGCAGAGAAATGGAATGTGCAGGGGCGAAGTGAGGTCAAGTGTGTGTGCGTTTGTTTTAGAATGGGAGCTGTTAGTTACAGTGTGTTTAGTTTATATGCTAATAGGAATAATCCAGTAGAGAGGAGGAACTCGATGAAAGAGGAAAGAGTTTTTGGGGAAATACTGAGGAGGCAAGAGCAGATGGCATTGGGATACAAAAGGGAAGGCCTGCCTGGGGTAGGATCCTGGGCAGTTCATCCATGGGGACAGGATGAAGGCACAGCACGTTGGGTACTGATGTGGCTACATGCTTAGATGCGATCATGAGTGCTTATGGGAATCTTTGTCTGATTTCTTTTTTCACAGTGAAGTAGGAATCAGGGTCCTCATCTGAGAGTGAGGATGGGATACAAGTATTGAAGCGAGGAGACAATATTAAATTGTGACCCGAGAGAGTGAATGCGCTGGGGGAGTGTACTATGATTGCCTGGCAACACGAAAGATGCACTTCAGGTGTGTGATCACAAAACTGAAATGAGAACAGCCAGCACTGTTGTTTTTCTCCAGCCACATTGAACTGTATAGGTGCAAGCAGGGAAGGAGAGCAGGTTGGGACTGACTTAAGCAGGGCTGGGGTTTTTTCAAGATGAGTACAGGCATAATGAGAGTTGCCATGCTATCAAAGGGCAGGGATCATTCGAGTGATGGGCCATGGAAATGCAGGAGAGAAGGAACTGTGAGGGACAACAAAAAAGATGGTAGGACCCATGGACCACAGACTCCAGTGGGGCCAAAGGGGGTCAGCTGGAAAGATACAGGTGGTGGGTGGAGAGGGAATACTCGACTTAATGAGGGGCTACAGATATTCATAATTATCAGATCTCAGGCATGACCTTGAGAATGACTGGCTGAGGTGAGATGGGGACAAAATCATTGAGGAGAGGAGCCGAGAGGCAAGGGTTCCTATTAGATACATGTTGAAGTGATCAAGAGCTATGGCAGCAGTGTTTTTTAGAGAGAGGGGTGCTGAGCCAGGTACTAATATCCTTGAGGAATATTGGGAGCCATGACCTGTACGTCTGTAGGCAGCTGTAAAAGGGAAGGGTAGTTGGTGGGTGGTACAGTATGGTGGTTGTGGGGTTTTCGGGAGAAAGGAAGGCCAATGGTCTGGAGACAACAATGCAAAGAAAGATGTTTCCTACTCCTGCTGATGCAGGAGATGTAAGAGACTACAGTTCCATCCCTGGGTCAGAAAGATCCCCTGGAGGAGGGCATGGCAACCCACTCCAGTATTCTGGCCTGGAGAATCCCATGGACAGAGGAGCCTGGTAGGCTATAGTCCATAGGGTCACAAAGAGTTGGACACGACTGTAGCAACTTGGCACTCACTCTTCCTGTATGAGCCCAAGGAAAAAACCAATGACTGCTTTACAGTACTAGAGATAAAGCAGGGTCTTTGTGTCAAGTGGTAGATCATGAAAGAGCAAAAGGATGTGAAAGGGTCATTCAGAGAGTTGATTGAGACACTGGGAGTGTGGCTAATGATTTCTCTGTAACTTTGCATATCCTGTTCCCTTTTCCTGGCATTCTCTTCCTTACCGTAGGTACGTGGAAGTCTTTTCTTCAATCTTTTACCACTCAGCTCATGCCTCACTACTTTCCCGAAATTGCTCCAGCAAAGATAACCAGGGATCAGCATGTTGCCAAACCCAGTGGAAATAGTTGTATTTATTGCACTCTGTAGAGAAGTGTGTTCCCAGCAGTTTTCTGTGATGATGGGAATGTTCTATCTCTTCCCTGTCCAGTATGGTAGCCACTAACCATGTGTGGTTATCAAGCACTTGAAATGTGACTGGCGCTACTGAGGAATCAGAGTTCTAATTTTACTTCATCTTAATCCATTTAAATGGAAACTGCCACATGTGGCTTGTTACAGTCTTTAATCTTGTCTTCCGTCCTGTCTTCTCATGGATCTTCTTTCTCCTGACAGAAGACGATCTTCTGTGTTCTTCTGTGATCTTCTGTGTATTGGTGTTCTTCAGGCTCTGTCCTTGGTCCTTTAATCTCATTCTGTGTACTCTTCCTTATTGTTCTTACCCATACCCCAAGCTCTGTTTCCCAGCCATCTCCCTCTCCTGAGCTCTAGACCTGGGGTACTCTGTAGGCATTCAGTGTCAGCATGCCCCCAACCTGAGCTCTCCTCTCCCCTACATCGATTCCTCTCTGTTCCTGAACTCATTGACCTAGGGGGTCACCCTAGAAACCTCCTCCATGTCCAACAAATCGCCAAGTCATCCATCTCTGCAGCGGCACCCAACCTGGTCTTCAGTCTTATCCTTCTCCTGCCCATCATCCACACTGCTGCCAGAGCAGTCAAGCTAGCTGAAACCGAAATCTGATCTTGCATTTATTTGCCTGTTTCAAACCTCTCAATGGCTTCTTCTTGTATAAAGGATAAAGGCCAAGTTCCTGGGCACAGCAGACAAAGCTCTTCCTGACCTGAGCCCTCTTGCCTCTCTCCAGTTTCATTTTGTGGCACATGTCCCCCTCCCACTTGATGCTCCACCAACACAGACCTGCTTGGGATTCCATGCAAACAGCATGCTGTTCCATGTCTCCATGCCTTTTCCCAGGTTGTACCCGTTGCCTAGAATGTTCTTCCCTTCGTTTAAGCTCCTGTCCTCATCTCCTCCTTGTTCTTCAAAACTCACCCCAACTGTTATCTTCTCCAGCTCCTTTTCCTCGAGGTGTCCATTACTTAGTGGTGCTGACCTTATTGGGCTTACCAGGTGGTGCTAGTGGTAAAAAGAACTCACCTGTTGATGCAAGAGATGCGGGTTCGATCCCTAGGTTGAGAAGATCCCTTGGAGGAGAAAATGCAACCCACTCCAGTATTCTTGCCTGCAAAATTCCATGGACAGAGGAGTCTGGGGACTGCAAAGAGTCGGACATGACCGATCACGCACACACAGGGCGCAACTTATCACGCTGTCTCATTGCTCACAGGCCTACCTTTGCCTCTGCATCACCGCTTCCTAGCATGAAGTCTGCCCAACATGTACCCAGTCCATGTTGAATGAATGGATAACACGTAACTGTGAATGAGTTGAATGCAGTGGGAAGAAGATTGGTGAATAGGATGCCGCCTTGCCCTGTCTCATCCCCTTGCTGTAAGGCCTTCCCATCTGGGATTAGAGGATTAGAGAACAGACCCTTGGGAGAGGCCTCTGGGGGTCTGTCGTGGCTGCTGGTGCACATTGACATCTCTCCCAGCGCTCATAAAGCTTCCTTCTGGCAGAAATCGATTTCAGAAAAAGCTATTATCTCGGTTTCCTCCTACCTTTAGAGCTGAAATGCTTCTATCCTCCTGGGATAGAAGATGCTAGCAGCAAATGTCACATTTATTTTTTCTTAAAAGTTAAAAAAAAGTTTTATGTGTTTAATTTTTCTGAAAGTGCCCAAGTTTCTATTTTCCTTTAAAAGAAAACTGGTTTTGCACTGAGATTTTCCCAGGGGCCACATCCAGGTATATAAAAAACAGAATGATGTGTGTTTGCATACAGTTTGCATATAGCTGTGTAGACTGGGTCATCTATTCTCACGGTGCTTTCTCTTTTTCTTCTTTTGTAAAAGAAATTGAATATTTGATCACCTTTGCAGTGAAAAAAAATCCATCAGCAGTGAAAAGTCAGAGGAAACCACAATCAAAGTCCCCCTTCATAGAAAAAGCTCACCTCTTTACAAGATTTCTTGTCTTCCATTCGTTTATGAGATTTTGGATGGCTGTGGTTGCCATGATAAAAATAGCAGCTGCCATCTGTGTGCCAGGCTAGCTACTGTGTTTACTTTTTTATATTTCTTACTCCACTTAGCAGCCCCGAGAGATAGACGTTACTACAGGAAACAGGCTTAGAGGGGTGGCGCAATTTGCCCAAGGTCACCACTCTAGGCCATGGCAGAGGTAGGACTCACACCCAAGGCTGTCTGACCGTAAGGCCTTTGTTTTAAACCACTAAGCCACATTTCTCATCATTGATATACTGTTTGGTTCCGTCACTTACACTTGGCATCACGAGCTGGGGACTTTTCTGCACAGGTATATAGTTTGTCTGGTTGTCATTTGAGTGGCAGGGACTATTGCATAATATTGAGGCATCAGAGTGTACTTATCTCCCGCATTGGTTTGTTTCCAGCGTCCCACTACAGTACATAGTGCAAGTGTTAATGTCTTTGTGTAAATACAGGCTGTTTGCTGGGTGTGTGAGGTATTCGGCAGCAGTCCTCAAAGTAACATTGTTGAGCCAAAAGGTTTAGAGTTTATAGATGCTCCAGAAAGTTTGTACCACCCTTTTCTGCAGCAGTGATGGTTTTTTGAGTGCCTACTGTGTATCTGGTGCTGGAGGTGAAGTGGTGATTCAGAACCTGCCCGCCCCTCAGAGACCTGATAGTCTGACTTGAGATGGATTTTGTCAGTCGTGTCCGTCTCTTTGTGACCCCATGGACTGCAGCACACCAGGCTTCCCTGTCCTTCATCATTTCGGAGCTTGCTCAAACTCATGTCCACTGAATCAGTGATGCCATCCAACCATCATCCTCAGTCATCCCCTTCTCCTGCCTTCAGTCTTTCCCAGCATCAGGGTCTTTTCCAGTGAGTCGGCTCTTCTCATCTGGTGGCCAAAGTATTGGAGTTTCAGCTTCAGCATCAGTCCTTCCAATAAATATTCAGGATTGATTTCCTTTAGGACTGACTGGTTGGATCTCCTTGCAGTCCAAGGGACTCTCAAGAGTCTTCTCCAACACCACAGTTCAAAAGCATCTAGTCTTCGGTTGTCAGCCTTTAGAGATGGATGATGCCACACAGAAGGAATGGTATTCAAGTCGGGGTTTGAACTAGAGGCAGTAAGAGCACTGAGACACGGGACCCCCTGGCAGTATCTGAGTGCTCCCCCCGACCCCTTACCATAGGGTGGGACAGGGCCTTTAGGGGAGGACAGGGGAGGGTTGCTGAAGCGTGGCAGAGGGTACTTCCCTGTCTGGTCCTTCCTGTGCCCCCTTCCCCCGAGCCACCACCCACAGGGTTGTTACTACTGCCCAGATGCCACCAAGGGGAGCCAAGCAGAGGCTGGAGGGAAGGGATACCTGGGAAAACCTGCTCAGCAGGGTTCTAAGCACCTGTGGATCCTCCAGGTTCCCTCTTCCCTTTCATGTCCTCAACAGCCAGGATGAAAACACAGGGCTCAGTTCCCACTCATTCCGTAGGCAGGAAAACGCACCCAGTGTAAGTGCATTCCACGTGCTGTGCTAGATGCTAGGAACTCGGGAAGGAATCCCACTCGGTCCTCAACTCCGAGGCCCTCATCTCGATGGGTAGACAAAGAGCTGGTACAGTGTGGTGTGATGGAGGTCTGGAGAGGTGGCAGTGAGGGCACTGAGTCCCTTGGCACTGTCTGAGAGCCCAGTACTCTGCTGTTGACATTGGCTGTGGTGCTGGCCATCTCTTGGCCTCAGTTTGTCCATCTATAAAGTGGACAGATGACTCTGACGCTCTCAAAGGGCTTTCTGCCTCAGGTGTGCAGTGATCCTGCGCCTTGTTCATGGAGCAAGCCTGAGCTTCTTCCCCAGAAGACCCAGGAGGCTTTGGTCACCCTGTCTCTGCTCCTCCCCCTCCTGATGATGGTGTTCTGCCTCTGGCCTTCTTCCTTGCTGTGTCTATATAGGCTCCTGTGACTTTGGTTACCGTCCTGTGCTCATGACACCCGTGGCTGGATGCTCTGTCCTGTCCTTTTCACTGAGATTGAAGTTCATATCATAATGAAAATAATCAGCGTTTGTTAAATCCCAGATACGGCACTCCAATCATGGCTTAAATGATCTTATCTACCCTGTGAAGTAGGCCACAGCACCCTATTTTGTAGATGAGTGAAATTGAGTTTGAGATGCGGTGCTTGGCGCACGACCCTGAGGTCGCTAAGCAACCAGAGCCAGGATTTGAGAACCCATGAGTGCCCAGCTCCAGTGCCCACACCGCCACCCCCATCACGCTGTATTTCTCAGAGTGCATACAGCCCAAGAGACACTTTCACTGGGGTATTTCATGGACGCCTCAACTCCAACATGTCTAAAATTGGCCTCATTTCTCCACCTTCTCTCCAAAATCTGCCTTTTCCTCTTCTCCATCACAGCAAGTGGCACCATCAACCCAGTGATGCCCAGCTAGAAGCCAGGGCCACTGTTGTTATCTTCAAAGCCATCCATCCTCCTCTGTCTTTGGGCTCCAGAAGCACTCTCTTTCTTGGTTGCCCCGCCTATTCTAGCCCATCCCTTACACCGAGGCCAGGGTGGTCTTTTTCAAGCACACGTATGATCAACCTCACTTTCCTGCTTCACATACTCTCTTCTGCTTTCTGTGGCTCTGCAGCAGAGCTTGAAGCTGGCCACCCCTGGTCTGAGAGCTCTCCAAGAAGACATGTTTTGTTTGGTCCGTTGAACATTCTTAAAACGTTTTGAATTATTTGCCAACATTTAAAAATCAGGAAATTCCGTATGAAAGTGCCCCACTTCTGGCTTTTCTTGCAAAAGCGAAAACACTGTCAGCTCTGGGCCCAGGTCTCCGTAAGGCAGAGACTGGGTGCTGCTGAGTGGGGACTGCCCTCTTCAGAAGGGGCCTAGCCTTTCCAGTTGGCGGGTCTCCAGTATCCCTGATGGCTCATTGTCCCTGGTCGCTCCCGTGCTCCCAGTTAATTGCCTGCCTGAGGCTTCAGGCATTTAGTGTCATGACCCTGCAGCACAAAATGAAGCCCAAAGCCCTCAGCACGGCTCCGAAGGTCCTATGTGGCCCAGCTGGGAGCAGCCTAACCCTACGAACCTCTGAGGCCTATTCCTGCTCACTGCCCCATCACACTGGCCTCTATAGTCTCAGTGCTTCCCCATAGTTCTGTGAATTGGCTCACTCCCAGAAATGTCTCGGAGAAGGCAACGGCACCCCAGTACTCTTGCCTGGAAAACCCCATGGACGGGGGAGCCTGGTGGGCTGCCGTCTATGGGGTCACACAGAGTCGGACACGACTGAAGCGACTTAGCAGCAGCAGAAATGTATGCTTTCCTAGGCCCCTCTTTTAGTCCCATTTGTCCAGTAGGACTCAGCTCTGTGCCCCCTCTGCCAAGCTGAGTTCCATCCCCCCATTATACGTGGCACAGACCTGGGTCATTGCACCAGCTTCTCACTGTTGCCTAGCTTGTCTGCCGCCTCCACCAGATCATGAGTCTGAGGCAGCAGGGAGCCCACCTCCTTTGTGTGCCTATCCCCAATGCTTGGCACAGGGCTTGGAATATAATAGGTGTCTAATAACTGGTGAATAAGTGGATAGATCCGTGAAAGACTGACTTGGGAAAATACTCCTCCTCCTGTTGCTGCCTACTTGCTTGAAATGAGCATTCCACGTTTCTTTCATTGTGGAGTACCCCCATCATAGGATGCCTGCACCCAGAGCATTCTATGAGCCGTTCCCTACCCTGCAAGGTCTAGCATATACCCAAGCCTACTGGGATGGGAGTTCTGAGTGATGATGGAGGGATGGGAGTTCTGAGTGATGATGGAGGACAAGTACATAATTTTTGCTGTTCCAGTGGGAGAGAGTTGTCTAAAGATCAGGAAATGGCATGATAACTGGATATGGCACATTCTTTAGTTATCTGGATGATAATAATAATGCAATAATGACAGTACCTGACGCATACTGAACACTTTCATTGCACCACATTCCATATTGAGAGCTCTCAGCATATTCTTTCCTTTACTCCTCACAACTACTCTTGGAAGTAGCCCCATTTTACAGACAAGTAAAGTGAGGAATACAGAGTTTAAAGAACATTTCCTGGGTCAAGCAGGCAGTAAGTGGTAGCATCCAGATTTGAAACCAAATCTGTGTGACATCAAAGTTAGCATGCTCAGCCACCATGCCACACTTCCTCAGTGAAGCTTCTCTTTAGAACCTTGAGGGACTGATAGGAATAAAGGTGAAAATGAAGGCTGTGCAGTTATGTATACAGTAACACTCCAATCAGTAATCAGAAGAAGAAGGAAAAGAAACTCTCAAGGCAAAAAGAACCAAGGAGACACACCAGATTCTAGCAGTGGTCACATTCAGCTAGTAAGTAGAGTGTTGGGGGTGTATTCTTTTCTTCCATTTCGTTTCTACCTTTTTAACATTTTAGAAATTTCCTTTAGTGAGCATGTGCAGTTGTCCCTCAGTATCCAAGGGGAACTGGTTCCAGGACCCCTGCAGATACGAAAATGCAAGGATGCTCAAGCCCCTCACATAAAATGGTGTAATACACTTGGCTGTCTGCATCTGCAGTTGTAGAACGTGCACGATAAACCTATCATGGACCAATCCAGTTGGTGGAACCTGGGGATGTGGAATCTGTAGATACAAAGGGCCAACTTTGTTACTATTATAACAGAAGTTTAAAAAAAAAAAGTCCTCTCTAGAATGGCCCCAGCATTACGTGGCAGAACAGAGGTTGGGAAGAGGTGGTAAGAGTCACCCAGCTCATCAGTGGGGCTGTCTATTGAGCAGCTGTCGCAGGGCAGCGGAAGTGGGTAAAACAGCAGATGGCGGCTATGGCCTCAGCACCTGCACCCTCGGGGGGTGAGGGAGAAGGGTCACCACCCCTGCTGTCTCACCATGTCCCTTTTTCTCCAGGTGCTTACACCCCGGAGCCCCTCAGCAGTTTCCGGTGGGCCCTCCTCTCAACTGGCCTCATGTTCTTCTACCACTTCAGCATCTTGCAGATCCTAGGCCTGGTAAGCTTGGTTCTATCCCATTTTATCCCTTCTGTTTGGAGTTCTTCATAAATCTTGATAATCCTGGTTGGCGCTGGTATATCATTTTGTTTTGAAAATACGAGATGCCAAAGGCCACACTGTCAGATTGTTGTGTCTGGGTTACTGATTTACAATCCACAGTTTTGGCCTCTCCAAAGAGCTTTCTGAATCCTTCAGTAATGACTGTTTCTTTCATCCCTGGAGAGGCAAGGAGGCCCTTCACTCATGGCCACTTGGGTCGGAAATAGTGAGCTGCACTGGATGTGGTGTGCTGTGGCCTGTGTGGGAGGCAGGACCCTGACCCTGGCCCTGGGGGAGGCTTCTGACCTTGGGTCCATTCTTGGCCTACCACCAGGCCCAAAGCTGCGTGGCCAGTGGAAGTGTGGTGTCGGTGACCCCCGTAGCCTTCTGGGATGTTCAGACCTACCTGGAGTGTGGCTGATAGCTGGACTCAGTAGTTGAGTTATCCAGAGCCCAGGATTGCTTGGTGCCCAGGTGATGTATCTGTCGGTGGCAAAGTGAGTACCAGTAGGCTGGGGCTTGGGTAGGAGACCCAAGTTCAAGTCCTGGCTCTGCCACTGCTCTGGGTGTCACGTTATCCTTCAGGGCAGCGTGTTCTCCACCCATCTGTGACACAGCACAAATCCCCCACCTCTCTTGAGAGGTGGTGAGGACTTGTTTTTAAGGAGAATGGGCTTGAAGGACTTTGGAAGGCAGCTGTCGTGGCCGTCCTTGGGGCAGGAGTGGCATATCTGGTTTTGTGTGCGAGCAGCATTAAATGTACCGTTAGCCGCGTGGAGTCTTGCGGGACCTGGCTGGACTAGGGCACGTAACTGATGTCACCAGTGCCTTTGTCAACGCAGTCATTTCCTCTTCCCCACCCTGGTGTGTTGCTCTGTTCCGGTTGGCCTGGGGGTGGTTTGAGCTCCTTGCCAATAGCACGGTTGCTCCCTGTGCTCTCAGAAGGAAGCAGTATGACCATCACGCCCTTCCCTTCACACCTGTCTCCACTGTGACTCCTCGATTCCACAGGAGTCAGTGTCTCCATGCCACCATACATACCATGCTCGGTCTCACCTCCAGACCTTGCTCAGGCTGTGCCTCCTACATGGAGGGCTCTGTTCACTCCATTCCTCAGCATTACTTCCATCCATTCTTCATGAGTCCATTCAGAATGGTATGACTTCCCTCATCAGATCTTATCTGAGGACTCTGCCGCCCCCGTTCTGTACACACCTCAGATCTTATGGTGGGCAAGAGCCAGTGAGCACCGTCTGGTTTGAGGTCAGCTGTGGTAGACCAATCACCCCAGCTTGATTGGTGCCTAGTTATGCAGAGGTAGGGACCATGCAGCTGATGGCTCTCTTATCCCACAACACCTGTCCGGGTCTAGGCACATAGTAAATACTTAGGAACGTCAACGGACTCTGGGCCCAACCCAAAGGCAAGACCAGCTTTTCCACTGGATGGCCTCCTCCATCACCTCCAAAGGGCTCTAGCCATGACCCAAACTTAGGGGAGAAAGATCCCGCTATGAACAGGTGGGGATTGGTCAATCCCTCCTTGTCTAGTCCCCCTTAGGTAGACACGGCTGAACTGGCAGAAGCCAGAGAAAGCCTCAGGATGGTGAACGCTCACTCTACCTCCCTTGTCCCTGCAGGTCACCGAAGTGAATTTGAACAACATGCTGTGTCCGGCCATCTCAGACCCATTCTACGGCCCCTGGTACCGCATCTGGGCCTCGGGACACCAGACTCTCATGACCATGACCCACGGGAAGCTGGTCATCCTGTTCTCATACATGGCTGGGCCCTTGTGTAAATATCTGCTGGATTTGCTCCGGCTTCCAGCCAAGAAAATAGACTGAAGGTGCTTGTGTTTTTTTTTGTTTGTTTGTTTGTTTGTTTTGTTTTGTTTGGGGTTTTGTTTTGTTTTTTTCTCCCCTTGAGGAAACAAGTCCTGACTTGACTTGGAGGACACCCAGTTCTTGGTGGAATCATGGGAGAGGGCAGTAGCTCGCTGAGTGTATTTCTTTTTCCCTCTTCTCTGCCCCTTTCTTCCAACACGTTTCCTTCCCCACCTCTTCCCCCAGGATGGCTCCTGGAGCCTGGGGTGTAGTGCTGAGGGCTCGCTCTCCCTGCTCCTTGAGGCCGTATGTGGTGAGACAGTAGTCAGTGGCTTTCACTCTGCTTGTTGGTGCTTTAACAACAGCTGGTTGAGGAGAAAGGGAACAACAAGCAGTAGTTCTTTTAGATGCGGTTGTGTTTGATTTCTCCACTGCCAGGGATCTCCAGGCTTACGCTGGGGTCCCCTTTTGTCTCCAGCACAGCCCCCGCCATAAGGGGACCGAGGCCTTGTTTCTATACCAGCGGCAAGCTAAGAGCCAAGGAATTTCCCAGCTCATGGCCAAAATAGAACTGGCCAGATTCTTCCCACTGGTGTCCCGTGACTCAAAGCAAGCAGCCAACCAGTCACTCCCTCCAGATACTGCCAGAAGTGGGGTTTAGGGGTGCTATCATCCAAGGGGCTAGATTCCATTGAGGCCCATGAGTGCTGTTACAACACCAAATCCAAAGGGAACTAGGTCAAAATATCCACAGCTAATACTAGTTTGGGACCTTGGGGAGATTCTACTTGAGAGCTGAGAACTGACCCATATCCCTGTCAGAAGTGAGCATAGAAATTAATCAACAGAAGTGGTAACTTGAGAAAACTGTGATTTGAATCATAGGCTTGCTTTTAGTGTAATGTTGATAACAGATGACATTTTAATTTTGAGTGCCTCTTAAATGCTCGCTCTCTCTTCAAAGGCAGCTTCAGGGAAAGATGAGCTAGAGTTGGGCTTTTTTGGCTTTTGGGGTTTTGTTTCTTTATTTGTTTGGGGATGTTTGACTTCGGAGAATCCTTGCATTAGGGCTTGTCTCTGGAGGACACCTGTCTGTCCATTTCGTGGTTTTACAGGATATATGAGCATCCTAGGTTTGGGAGGATACAGGTCCTACAGCATGGTTTCCCTAGGACTAGATGTCATCACTGCAGCCAGCATCAGAGCTGAATTGTTTGAGGTGGGGGAACGTCACATGCTCCCCACCCCTACAGCACATGTCTAGATTGAAAGGCAGGTACCAAAAAATCAGGTCCCCTTGGTTAGAGGTTCAAGTGCTCAGAAAGGAAGACCTTTGGCTGCAGGATAGCCTCAGTCATACGTGGACCTCCAGAAGGGAGGTGGTAGCATTTGCTGACTCTTTGTTGGCGCTTACTAAAAAGAGATTACTTAATAACAAAAGCTAGTTCTGTGACCTTCTCTGATTGCCCCATCCCCCACCCTGTCTCCCAGTCTAGGCAGCCCACTTGCCCTGGGCTCCTTCAGTATTCCAGGTGTTACTGTTTCAGACCTAGACTGAGTTTCAGTGATTCAGTAGTCATTATTTTAGCAAGTGGACTTACTGGAGGCAGCAGAATGGAGGAGAGTCTCTTCTAGCAGGGCAAGGCCCAGGGAAGCGTCCATGGAGGGGCCCATCTCTTTGCAGAGGGACGCTGGCATTGATGCCATCAATTCCCAGGGTGTGGGGTTGCAGAAGGGTGGTATGCTCTGGGTTGCCACCAGAAGAGGTACCTCTTGAGTGGCTGGTTTCACTCCGTCTACTGGCTGTGCGTGGGTGTGGCCAAGGAGGCCAGGCCTCAGTGCTCCTTCGACCTCTTTACAAAATAAAAGGTTAGAGTGAGGTCATAGGAGGAGCCCCTGGGGGTCTGTCCTGACCCGGGCTGGAATCTCTGCCTCAGCTGGGGCCCAGCAGCCTGGGTGGCACAGACGCTGCGCCACCAAGGGCACAGTGGCAGAGCACTCTTTTCCTTCCTGTCTCGGGCCTGGTGCAGGGTGCCAGTCAGCTCACGCTTTCCTCACATTGGCCTGCCTCCGAAAGCTCGTCTTTGCCCTGGCTGTGGCTCAGTGCCCCTGGCTGGCTGGCAGTTTGCTGCTGCTTGGCAGGAAAGAAGAAAGTGTAAGCCATGTGCCTGGCTTGGCCAGGCTGGCAGCAGGTGCACCTGTCCGCGGAAGGGGGATGCACTGCTCAGAAACACAGAGATGAAGGGACAGAGAGCAAGCCCTGTCCACTGGGTCCACAGGGAGCCATGGCCTGTGAGGTGCTGGGGAGCAGCAGGCATCTGAACTGGGCTGTACCTGACTCTTCCCTTAGGCCAGGCCCACGTGGAGAGGTGACCTGGCCCGACCCTCAGTGGCCTGCCTTGGAGGGTGGCCCCCACCACCATGGGGCCAGGCTTTCCTGCGCCTCCCTGGGGCTCTCCTGTCAGTGCCAAGGAGCTTCCCCAGCCAGCCTGGCCAAGTTTCCATATGCCATTTGCCAGTGTGTGGGAGCTCCATATGTGTCTGGGAGGGTGTTTGTAGAAGTGGACACTTTCTTTTACAACAGCCCTAGCAAGGGAAAAGGAGTATTCCCTCCAGCCCCTAGGTAGCCTCGGCTGAGGATCTGGGCCAATGAGAACAGTCTGTTCCGCTGGCCAACTTACGGCATCAGCTCCAAATAACAGAGAACTGGTCCCACCTGCTTGTAGCCCCCACCCCACCCCACCCTCCACCCCTTCTATTTGGTTCTGCATACCAAAGATGATTCGGTCCATCATCTTTCTGGAGGCCCAGTGATGTGTTTCTCTGTCAGCTTGTGAGGAAGCCATAGACTCAGTTTCCCCCACTCAACCTTCTCTCTCTCTCGGGACTGGCTTCTCAGCATTCACGGAAGCTGCGGGCAGGGTGGCCATGATGTGGGGTGGGGAGTTCGGGGCCCTTTCCCATCTGGTGCCTCAAGCCCAGCTCTCAGACCAGCCCCTCGGCTGCAGCCTCCCTCAGGGTTTTGCGGTTGGGGTCGTTGATACTTCAGTGCACTGTTCTGTGGGGCAGACACAGCTGCACACAGAGACCAGGTTGTCAGCATGGCGCTGGTGGTGGGGGGCTAGTGGAAGACCGTTCATCCCCCCCCCACACACATACCTTGGCCAAAAAAGAATTCCTTGGATTTGTAGATGTTGGTCATCTGAAGGGGAGATGGGGAGGTGGGCAAGGGGAGAAGAAGGGCCGGTATGGCCACTGTAAGACAAAATGCCAGTGTTGGTTTTGGTAAATGGGGAGCAGGCCTCAGGGAGGGCATCGGGAGCAAAGCCCCGGACTATGAGGAGGGGCGTCCTCACTGCACAGGCTGCCCTGCCCTCTGAGGTTGGGGAGGGTCTGTAAGTGGGAATGAGCCTTCCTCTTCTGTACATACAGTGAGTCCCTTGTGCTCAGGAAAACCTAGTCGCTTATTGTTGCTCTCGTGACATTTTCTACACTGGTTAGCTACTCGGGGCACGAAACACACAAAACAAAAAAGTCATTTCAAGCCAAACTATTGTTTTGGAAACCTGCTTTCTTTTGGTGTCAGCTTTGTATTACATTTGGAAGAATTTCTTCATTTCTGTTGGTGTTATTGTGGTAGAGAGACTAAGATAGCTCAGCTTGTAACTCTTTCTGCCAGGAAATTGGCGCTGCCTCTCTTGCCGCCCCACCCCCCCACAGCCCTTCCTTATTCTCAAGGGGAGATTGCTATGTCCTGGGCAGACCCCCTCCCTGGCGCTTGCCTCCAAAGTGACTCCCTTGGAGAACCAGTTTTTGTGAGTCCCCTAACCAGCTGCAAGATGAGTAGATGAGTACTTTCGCCAAGCTGCTTCTTGGGTGCTCTGTGCCCCCGCCAGTTTGCTCACCTCTTGGGACATTTTGTAATGTTTTCTCTGTTTTGTAAAACCCTTTTGATTGTACCAAAATGGTTTCTGCAGTCACCTTTGGAAATAAATGATCATTAATTTGTGTACTTCGCACTCTGAATGTTAGATTGAGGTGTTTCTGTTGTTGAAGATCCCTGAATGAAAAGGAACCCTCACCATGGCACTTACTGTTAAATGTTTCCTTCATTTACTGTTATTAAAAGATTTGTGAGAACCAATGAGTCTTGGCCTTGCTTCCCAGAAGCCTCTCAGAAGGAAGGGCTCCTGCTTTGAAAAGCAGACAAAAGGGGCCACTGGCCATCCAGGCTGTGGAGGACCACCATGGGGCAGTGGGCTTGCTCAGCACAGCTCTGTCCCTGGAGTCGCATGGCTCAAGTCATGTGGCCTTGAAGCCCCCCCACTGCCTGCTGCCACCAGGGACCCAGCAGGCCTTATGCTCTTCACAGGGCTTGTTAGCTGGGGATATCTTCTGGCCTCGAGGGACCCTGGCCTCAAGGGACCTCACACGTGCTAGAGGACTGAACTACAGGAGGCAGCTCTAAAACCAGATGTGATCAGGCTCCCTCATCCCAAGTTTCTCGGGGCCAGCTCTGTTCAGCACAGGGCCAAGGCTGACACAGGTCAGACCGTGCCATGTGGAGGTAATTTGCCCCTGGGGAACAGTTGGACCTGGCTTTCTAGGGCTCCTGACTGAGAACCCCGTGGTGACTATGATTAGCCATGCCCACCTTCACACCAGAGAGACACTGTACTCAGACTTTGGCTGGTGCTGCTGCTTCTACAGGGGACACAGCTAGCCACAGGGGCCTCCAGGGCAAGTGGGCTTCCTTCACTGGCCAGGAGTCAGAAGCCTTGGCCTTCAGAGTGGATGGGCCCTGCCATCCTGGACCACAGAACCACAAGCTTGGGCAAGTCACTCGTTTGCTTGTGACCCCAGGTTCTCTGTCAGTAAAACTATAGCTGCACCTGTGTGACACGCAGGGCACTAAGTCCCTCCACATGCCTTCCAGGATGTGATCCCCTCAAAAGCACGGTGAGTGGACTGGTTGTGCTGTCCCTATGGTATAGGCAGACACTGAGAAAACTGGGACTCAGAGCTAACCAATGGAGGAGCTGGCCTAGGAGCTGGTCTTGTGAGGCTCCAGAGGTTAGGTGCTTGGCACCCTGACCCCTGGGCTCTGCTGCCCATCTGGGGTGCTGGGATGACTGCGCAGACCCTCAGCAGGGGGCTCCAGGTCTGAGAGGAACGGGGGGAGAAACAGGCAGTGCTGCAGAAGGTGGACTGTGCGAGTGCTGAGGCAGGGGAGTCAGGCCCATCTTTTCCTCTGCTACCAGCAGACCTACCTGACCCTGGCGAGCTGCAGAGCAGAGCTGAAAGGCCTACAAGTAAACAAGATGGTGCTGCACAGGGCCAGGCCAGGGCTGGCCCAGGGGCAGAGGCTGCCAGAGGGAGGTGAGAGAAGGTGGTCCTGTGGCCCTTCTGTGCGTCTTCCATGTCAGAAAGATGACATAGTTCACGGCAACCTCTCTCCAGGGCTCATGTGTCTGCCGAAGGTCTCTGTTCCACTCTGTACACTCTACTGCAGGCAACAGTTTCCAGTGGAGATCTGACTGCATCACTTCCCTGGGGCCTTGTAAACACCTAGGCTTCATCTCCTCACCTCCATGTTCCATGAAGACCCATCCATAGCAGACCCTTTGTTCCAGCCGTATTGAACTCCCCTTGGTTACGCCCTGCGGTTTCCCACTTCTTTGCGCTGTCTTCTCAGCTGCCGCCATCTCCCTGCTTGTCCAAAGGTCTCACAGCTCCAGTGCAGGCTCCTGCATGCGGTCTTCTGTGAGCTCCAGTATCCATGAGGTACCCTTCCACTCAGCTCCCGCAGCCCCTGGTGCTCACTCCAGGACACTGCTTTGCCGTCCCATTTTGGAATTCATTAGGGTTCTCTGTCCCTCTGTAGACATTGAGCTCCTTGAAGACAAGGACCTGGTCCTTGGAACATGTTCTGTGAACCACACTCTTATCCCCGAGTTCTGCAAAATGGTGGGAGGCACCCCGAGTGAGAAACCTTGGCCACGCAAGCTATGGCCCATCTCTTGAGTTCTCCTGCATGGGTCTGTGTGCCTTTGGCCTGGATACCTCAAGCTTCAGCTGGAAGGCCCCATCTTGCTCCTCTTTAGGGGTTGCATGTGGTCGGGATTCAGGCTGAGGAGGCAGTATTGTGAGGCTAGAGAACAGAGACAGCATCTTTCGCCTGACCCTTCTCTAGACCTCTGGTTGGGGGGTGGGCCAGGCAGCAACTGCTTTTCCGCATCCCCTGCAGCTGTTCATCCCCTCCAGGGTCCCCCTTCCACTCCCTGGGGCACATAGGCAGTGTTGGTGTTTATGTGGCAAAAGCCCCACCAGCCCGTGGAATGTGTCACCTCTGAGGCATAGGGAGCAGCTCGAATGGTTACAGTCTGATCCCCCAATGAGGTTTCCCCTTGTCCTGGTTTGCCAAGGCCAGCGGTGGGACAGAGACCCACAGATGTCAGGCTGACGAATGACCCATCCCCAGCTGCATCTCTGCTCCAGCCGCCAGTTCTCCCTGCTCTCTGCCACCTTCCCCTCCCCCTTCCCTCGACATCCAGGGGCCTGCAAGAGGTGCTGCCCGCTTTACTGTCCCTTCAGCTGCTCCTTCCCTAGTTACCAGGAGTCCCCAATCTCCTCATGTTTTTAGGAAGACCCAGGATTCTCCAGTATTCTGCCCCCTAGAGGCCTTCCTGTGTGGTCCAGGACACCCTCAGATTTCCAGAGTGTTGGAGCTGATGGGATGCTGTTGATACAGGGGCTTGTAAATTTTCCTTCGTATTAGAATCACCTCGGGAGCTTTATAAAGAATCTCAATACCCAGGCCTCAGCCCAGCTCATAATTCAAAGCAAACTTTTTGTTTGGTTTTGTTCTGACTTTAAGCTTCCAGGTTGTGAGTCAGCTCTTTGACTTGCCCATCTATACCAGTGCCATTTTTTAATGAAAAATTTAAAACATGCCAAAAGGTTATGAAGTAGAATGTCTAAATCCAACTTTGAAAAAGAATATTACCAAGAGAGTTGAAGCCCCTTAATCCCAGAGGTTCGGAGATTGTTCCTTAAGAGTTTCAGGAACTCTGGGGAGCTTTCTGAGGGGCCATCTCAGGATGAGGGCTGGGTGGGGGCAGAGTGGGTTAGGTTCCGGCCTTTCCCCTTGTTTCACCCAAAACAACTCCACGTTTATTCTGCTTTGTACACTGAGGTCCTGTAAGTAGTTTCATTGGGAAAAGAGTTTAAAAGTCACTTCGTTACACCCTCACTAGTCTGTCTTCTACCCTCTCTGAGGTAGCGGTCATTCTGTGGTCGTTGGAAGAGTCTTGTGGTGGAGCTCAGCAGATGGGGGCTGTGGTCCCAGCTCTCTATCCGCTCTTAGGTCCCAGGTCCCCTTGGCAAAGTCAGACCTCTCCGAACTCCAGGTGAGACATCAAGTGAGATAAATGAGTGTGAGAGGGCTTTATAAACTGCAATGTCCTGTCCAGTGTAAGGGGGTCTTGTTTCCAGGCAGTATGGTTACTAGGCTTGTTCTCAGAGGGCAGGAGTTGCTTGGGCTTTCGACTATACTCCCCCACTGTGCTTTCTTGTGCCCTGTGTGGTTGGGGTCTGTGGGGTGTGTAAGAGACTGATAACCTCAGTTTTAAGGCATTTTTTTCTGTATTTCATTGACGCTAAGACACTTTCTAAAAATATAATTTTAGTATCTCCAGATTTGGACTGCACCTTACAGTCAGTGGCATGACAGTTTAATTGGCAACTTTTTCAATAGTACATAAAATAGCAGCCATCTTTCAACCTGAAGTATCTTAGAGTCACTGAAATGCCATCATTGTTAACTTTTGATTCTTCTTCTTCTTTTCCATGAGAGTCACCCTCCTGGTAGAGAAAATCCATGTGGAAAAACTTCTATACTTTAGCATATAGTCTCCTCCTGATACTCCATCCTCTCTTTCTTCCCTGCCAGCATCCACCCAGGCCAGGCAAACTTTCAGCTTCTTGATCTGAGGGAGCCCCCTTTGTTGAGCTCTCTCTCGGGGCAGGTGTTTCATGGGGCGAGAGAAAGGAGATGGAGTGTACCTACACAGGGAAGCCCACTGTGCCAACTGACAGGGAGGGAGCCAGGCCAGCCACCCCCAGCAGCTCTGGTTTCTTTATTTCCCAACCAGAGCCTGGCCAGACAGCTCAGCCTGCTTCCCTGGGGATCTCTGGGGCTGCTTATTGCCAGAGATGAGCAGGGGGTGGGGGTGTGTGTGCAGGGGAAAGGAGCGCAGCCTGTCCTGAACTCCCTGGGTTGACGTAAGCAGTTGTCTGGCCCGTACAGAGGTAGACAATGACTTCCTCACCTCCTCCAGCAAGGTGGAAGAAGCGTTACGTGGTGGGCCTTTCAAGGAAAAGCAGCGCCTTGGCAGCACCTAGGGTAGCCTAACCCATGGACATTCACTACAGTTGGAAATTGCCTCCAACCTTCCCTCAGTCCTGGCAGCCACTCTAATTAAACTTGGCCCTTGTAGTCTTGAGGCCAGGCTCTTCCAGAAAGGGAAGGAGTGTCTGCAGTGAGATCCAGGGATAATTGGGCACAGGAAGCAGTTTTTGGACATTTCCCCCACCCCGCTGAGAGAGCTTAGCAAGACATGATCAGCCTGGATTACAGCTGCCCTCATGTAACTGGGTTAAAGTGGTGGCCTACTTAGGCCCCTCCTGCAGAGGCCTCCTTCAAAGCTGATGAGGCCGATTAGGGGGTTATTTCTGAGCCCTACTTGTGTACCTAGAAGCCTGGGGGTAGTCCTTCTTTGACAAGAAAGACAATAACTAAGGCTGGACAGCCAAAGGCAGAATCTGCCCTGCCCGTAGGAGAGCAGTGCTGTCAGACCTCATGTGTTCTTGGAAAAGAAGGAGTCTAATGACGTCAAGTCTAAGTCCTTGGATTTTGAACTTCAAAAACCAAGCCAACCAATTTTTAGGGAAAGAACTTGTCCTATGTTTTTGCCATCTTTAGACCTAGAGAGAGATGGTGGATAGTCAAAATGAAGTCTGCAGTCATAGTCGCTAGCCTCTACTTAGTAGGTTCTGTGCATTTGAGGGAGATTGCTGTTATAATAGTAATAACTATTTCCTAGAGTAGGTGTGAAGATTGAATAGATAAGACACTTGACACAGTGCCTGGCACACTGTAAGCACTACTTCCATAAATGTTAGATGCCATTATTGCTACCATTACTGCCATGATTGCCACCACCATTCTCACCATCATCTTCATCTTCATCAAGACAGCAGGGTGAATGATAAAAAGCTGTCTCTCGACTCTGACAAACTCAGTTTGAATCCTGGCTCTGCCACTTTGTAGCTAGGTGGCTTTGGGTAACTGGTAACTTCTTTGATCTAGAGTCTGTAAAATGGGCAATTCATAAGGCTGTTTGAAAAGTGTATAATATGGTCCTTTTTATACAGTAAGCACTTCATAAATATTGGCTATTGTAGTTATTAAAAAGGGGCTGATCAAGGTCAGTGGTTACCAAGAGTTGGGGGGAGGCATGAATATGTGAAGCACCGGATTTCTAGGACAGTGAATCTACTCTCTATGATACTATAATGGTAGATATATTTGTCAAAACCTACAGAATATACAGTATCAAGAGTGAATCCTAATGTAAACTCTGGATTGGTATCAATATAGGTTCATCAGTCAACAAATGTAGCACTGTGGTGTGGGATATTGATAGTAGGAGAGGCTATGTGTGTATGAGGTGGAGGAGGTGGGGCAGGCAATATATGGGGAGTTCAGTGTACTTTTTGCTCTGCTTTGCTGTGAACCTAAAACTGCTCTGAAATTATAGTCTATTTAAAAGGAAAAGAAAGTTTATCAAACTAGATTGCTATATAAATTTAGAATGTTAATTCTATCCCCATGGTAACCACTAAGAAAATAAAAGATACAGAAAAGGAAATGAAGAGGGAATCAACATGGTACACTAGGAAAAAGTCCATCAAACACACATGAAAACTGTATTGGAGGAATTGAGGAAAAAGAGATGTGACATGTAGAAAACAAACAGCACAATGGCAGGGAAAAAAGTTCTTCATTATCAGTAATCACTTTAAATGTAAATGGGCTAAACTCACCAATTAAAAGACAGATATTGGCAAAATGAATTGTTTTTCTTTTCTTTTGGCAAAATGAATTTTAAAAAGACATGATCTAACTATATACTGTCCAGGGGGTTCTGGCAATGAGTTGATGAGCCAACTCATTGGAAATGACTGATGCCGGGAAAGATTGAGGGCAACAGGAGAACAGAGCTGCAGAGGACGAGATGGTTAGAAAGCATCACCCACTCAATGGACAGGAATTTGAGCAAATTCTGGGAGACAGTGGAAGACAGAGGAGTCTGGCATGCTGCAGTCCATGGGGTCACAAAGAGTCAGACATGACTTAGTGACTGAATGACATCCACTATATGCTGACTATAGGAGACTCAATTTAGATCCAGAGAGATTTAAAGTGAAAGGATGGAAAAAGATATTTAATGCAAATAATAACCAAAAGAAAGTGGAGGTGGCTACAAAATATCAGGCAAAAGAAATTTTAAGTGTAAAATTTATACAAGAGACAATGTTATCCTTTTATTGATGAAAGGATCAATTCATTAAGAAGATATAACAAGTATATTCATACACACCAAACAACAGAGCTCCATAAGATATGAAGGGAAATTGACAGAACTGTCCATTTGACAGAAACAGTTCTCCAATAATAGGTGGAGACTACTGTATTCCACTTTAGATAATGAGTAAAATTTAGACAATATATATGAAGAATAGAAGACTTCAACAGCACTATAAACCAATTAGACCTAAGAGACATATACAAAATACTCTACCCAGCAAGAGCAGAACATGCATTCTTCTCAAGTGTACATGGAACATTCTCCAGGATAGATCATATATTAGGCCATGAAGCAACTATCAATAAATTTTAAAAGATTGGGATTATAGAAAGTATCTTATCTGACCAAATAGAATGAAGCTAGAAATCCAAAACAGAAGGAAAACTGATAATATTGCAAATATGTGGAAATCAAACAACACACTACAATAACCAATTATAGTTAAAAAGAAGAAATCACTAAGGAAATTAGAAAATGCTTTGGGATGAATGAAAATGTAAGTACAATGTACCCAATTTTTAAAATTTCTGCATATATTTCTTGCAATATGCTTTTTAATTTTTATTATTAATTTTATTGGAATATGATTTACAATGCCATGTTTCAGCAGTACAGCAAAATGAGCTAGTTATGCTTAAACGTACATCCATTCTTTTTTTATTGGCATATAAAAAAAGAATGGATATACAGAATCAATGAAATTGATAAATCTTTAGCTAGACTCATTAAGAAAAAAAGACAACTAAAATTCGAAATGAAAGCAGAGATGTTACTACCAACCTTACAAAAATTAAAAGGATTATAAGAAAATACTATAAGCAGTTGTATGCCAACAAATTAGTCTTGATGAAATGGAAAAGTTGCTAGAAACATGGAAATTACCAAAACTGACTCAAGAAGAAATATAATACATGAACAGATCTACAAGTAAAGAGACTGAATCAGTAATCCAAAACCTCCCCACCAAAACCCAGACTTCATTGGTGAATTGTACCAAGCATTTAAAATTTAAACATTAATCCTATTCAAACTCTTTCAAAAAAAAATAGAAGAGGAAGGAATACTTCATAACACATTCTATAAGGCCAGCATTACCCTAATACCAAAGCAAGACAAAGATACCACAAGAAAATCACAGACCAGTATCCTTATAATATAGATACAAAGAATCCTCCACAAAATACCAGCAAACCAAATCCAACAACACTTTGAGAGGATCATACACCATGACAAAATGGAATTTACCCCAGGAACGTGAGCATGGTTCAACATAAGAAAATCAACCATGGCAGTACACTATGTAGGAAAATTAACTCAACACAGACCAACAAGCTAAATATAAGAGCTAAAACTATTAGAAGAAAACAGGGCTAAATTTTTATGACCTAGGATTTGGCAATAGATTGTTAGATTTGTCACCAAAAACAAGAGCAACAAAATTAAAATTAGATAAATTAGACTTAATAAGAATTTAAAAATTTTGTCCTTCTAAAGTCCTTATTAAGAATGTGAAAAAAACTTAGAGAATGGGAAAATATTTTCAAATCATATATCTGTAAGTGTTTAATATCCTGAATATATAATGAACTCTTAAAACTTACCAGAAAGACAACACAACTAAAAATTGAGCAAAGGACTCAAATAGACATTTCTCCAATGAAGACTACAAATGACCAATAAGCACATGAAGAGGTGTTCAACATCACTGGTCATTAAGGAAATGCAGGTCAAAACTACAAATGAGATACTACTTCATACACACTAGAATGGTTATCATAAAGATAATAACAGGTATTGGTGAGGATGTGGAGAAACTGGAACCTTCATACTGGTGGGAATGTAAAATGGTACAGTCACTATGGAAGATAGTTTGTTTCTCCAAAAGTTAAGCATAGAATTACCACATGATCTGGCAATTCTATCCTTAAGTATCTACCTAAGAGAAATGAAAACCTGTGTCCACACAGAAAACTTAAGACATACATTTGTAGCAGCATTATTTGTAAATGCCAAATGATTGAAACAGCCCAAATGTCCATCAGTGGACATTAGATAAACAAATCGTGGTCTATACATACAATGAAATAGTATTCAGCCATCAAAAGGAATGAAGTACTGAAACACACAGCAACTTGAATGAACTTTGAAAATATTATGCTAAGTAAAAGAAGTCAGTGACAAAAGGTCACATGTTGAATGACTCCATTTATATGATATGTCCAGATTAAGCAAATTCAGAGAGACAGAGATTAGTGGTTACTTAGGTGATGGCCAAGGGAAAAAGGGGAATGACTTCTTAATAGAGATGGAATGTTTTATGGAGTGATGAAAAAATTGTAAAACCAGAGAGAGCTGCTGGTTGTACAACATTGCAAAGACACTCAAACCACTGAACTGTACACTTTCAAGTGGCTCATTGTGTTTTGTGGATTTTACTTTAATTTAAAAAAAGTCAATAAAAGGAGGTGAAAAGAACGAAATTTCTTTTAAACTCTCAAGTGCCCTGTGCACCCTGCTCGCGGGACTCACTGGATAACCTTCCCAAGAGCAAATGTGTTGCCTGCGCTTTACCAGCCTAGGGCTGACCATTATCAATTTCTATTTGACCTTCTTCAAAGCCACAGATTCTACTGGAGTGGTACAAACCAAAATGGGGAAGGAGGGGCCCAAGGAGGACCATGTACCCTGTAGGAGCAATCCCAGCCTTTTTGAATGACTGGATTAACCCGGGGTTCCTCTTTTCAACCCCATCATTCATGAGTGCCATGGACCACATAGGCTAGGCAAGGTAAACAACCATGTCACTGACCACAGTTCTGGGAAAGGGGCCATTGCTGACACCTATGCCAGCAGGGTGGCAATGTCTCCATGCAGAGTTCCTGGAATTCATTTGACTGTTTGAAGTAGAGAAAGTTTAAGGAAATGTTTGTGTTACACTAGTACTGTCCTTTCAACAAGATGGGGATTTCTTACTCTTTCCAATCCATGACCCCCTTTCTGGCTCTGCCAGGCTATGTGGGAGTGGGGATCCTGATTGGCCCAGCCAGCTGTCTGGCCCACCCCTGTCTCCTATGCTGAGACGCACAAATCCATTTACACATATTAACACATATGCTAACCTTGGATCATTCCAGAATATTGAGATGAAAATGCTAGTTGGATGAAAAGTGACAAGAGCAACTCCTAGTTTCAAATCTGCCTGGTGTTTAGGCAATGGCTGTGACTCTCCGCAGCTTCCTGTCAGTTAAGACGTGATTTAAACATTCTATTGTGTACCAGTTGTGTTTCCTGTTTTACAATATCCAAATTTAATACTGCCTTCCTGCCCTTTCTGTGTAGCGGGTGATTCAGAAAGTGACTCTGATTTCCCTCTCTGGGTGGGTTTCCCTCACTATCTTATCTCTCCTCCTGCCCCATGAATGGATTTTTCCATTAGTTGACATGCTGGGAACTTTCTTCTGGCTGCAAGGCAGCCTCATAGAGCAAACAGCCTAGTTCTCTCTCTCCTGGTCATAGGAAGGTTCTGATGCCTTCCAGAGGACAGCTTTGCAGTAAAAAAAAAAAAAAAAAAGCAACTTTGAGACACCAAATGCCATTCTGCTTGTACACAGACCTATTTCTTATACAGTCATGTAATTTCTTGCCCAGCCACCTTGGCACTCCTGCTAGGGAGCAAGACAGCCTCACTGTGAGACCAAAGCATGTCCTCCACTCAAGGAACCATGACAAAAAAAAAAAAAAAAAGGAACCATGACAGTGCCTGGTTTCTGGGTGGTCTCTACTGCTGATACATAGGAGGGCCAAAGAAATGCCATTTCCCAACAAGGCTGCCACAACTCTCCTCTAATGCCATGGTGAGGTGGGAGCCATTTAGAGAAACCCTATAAAGCCATCCCAGTATCACCTGGGCCCCAGTCAATGACTTTTGCCAGCTGGAACACACTTATATGCTGCTCACAACTCTTAGCTCAGAGTGGACTGTTAATTTGTCTTACAAAATGATACTATCTTTATTCTGTAACCAAGCACAGTGCCCTGCCTCTGGGGGGACAGGCACTCAGTAAATATTGATGGATCACGTTGAGCCTGACATTTGGGAAGAAAAGGCCAAAATGGAAAAGGAGATGAAATGACGCTTTGCCAAAGGCTCTCAAAATAACTGGGCATGTTGGGACGGCAGCAGTGGTTTTCAGATTGTCCCACGGGACCTGGCATTCTGTTGGAACTGATTGAAGTTTCCATAAACATTTGATTCAAAAAAAGTGTGTGTCTTTAAATGTATAATATTGAAACACTAACACAAACTGAAAAAAAAAAAAAACCCACCTAACTAAAACATCTATAATGTGTTGCATTCAGAATGGCAATTGAAGACCACGAGTGGGTCAGCAGGAACCATCAAGTTGACATATTATGTTCAAACCTCTGGCAAGATGCCCAACTTCTTGCAGGCCTTCCTTGTCAGGCCTGGTTCAGAAGGCTGTGACTGCACTGGGGTTTTAGAATTTAGGCCAATGTGTACTCACTTTCATAAAACTACACAATACTACCTCTTCTGTTTGCAAATCAAGACCTTGTTGCTGCTGTACAGCCAAAACAATACAGAAATCAATGGAGTGCTGAGACTCTGTCATCTGTCACCCCAATTACAAATTTTTATAGTCACCCAAACAGCCTCGTCGTTCTCATTAACTTTCTGAGTAACTGGTATACATTTGTACTTTAAAACAATGAAATACTGTTTTTAATCTCATACTTGTAACTTAATGAGGTGCCAGCTAAGATTCTGATTAAAAAGCAAAGAGGTTCTTCCAGCATGGAGGGAGACTAAAGGCTGAACAAATTACCAGCCCCTTGTGACTTGGCTGTGTCCTTTTAGAGAGGGAGTAGGCACTCAAGGACACCAGGGCACTTGTGAGCACAGAGGCCCGTAATGCAGACACCACCCAGTGCTCCTGTCTTAGTGCGTCTTACAGCTAACCTCTGTTGCTAGCCTCTGTTGAGCTAATGTGATCATCTGTCAGGATGGAAATCTGCAAGCATAGGTCAGTGTTCATTTATGTAAAGCACATGCCTTCTACTAGCCCTCTGGGTGGGTCCATTGAAACTATTTGAGAGGCATAGTCCATATACTTGGAACATAGTAAGAAAAGGGTCATTTTAAATCATAGTGATAACTAAGTTATTGGGATGAAGAGGTAGACTGGTTTGGGTCCTAAGGCAGTTTTTTCTGATTATTGAAAAGATTTCTTCCAACAGGCTTGGGGTTTGGAACAGGGGATTGTCTCATGGGTTAAAGGGATCAAGGAAGTCCTCTGAATGTAATAGCCAAAGCAGTGTATCCAGGGCGTGCCTCAGTTGCATCCTTCCATTCAGCTATTCCTCCAGAAGGGGAAAAGCCTGGACAGACAGATGGGAAGCCATCAGAGCTTGGCCAAAACCCACACGTGTCTTAGCTCATGTGGTTAAGAGCTGCAGAAAGTGGGAGAAGCCATACTCTGAAAATGGTTGCCATTCACTAACTGGGCTCTCCTGAGCGGCAGTCTGAATCCAGGTGTGATTTTTCCCACAGCAGACTTCCTCCCAGCTCACAGTGATGGGACCCCCTGGATTTGACAGTATTTCCCATCAACAGAGAGAAACTGCCGCATTCCACACAGTCACACTTGCCCTCTGAAGCAGTGGAGCAATTTAAAAGTGCCCAGTGGGGCATGAAGTCTAAAGAGGGGAAGTGCTGAAACTCTGGGAAGAATTTAGGTAGGTGGAGTGTGATTACTGAAGTTGAAATCGGTCCAGATCACTGAGTTAACCACTAATGCTATTAAAAAAGAATGCTGTGGGCTCATTAAATTACTTCATTCTACCTGAACCTATTAATATCATCTAAATCATTAAAAAATCCTGTGTACCATTAAACATGAATGATGAAACTGCCTCTGAGCAGATGGCTGCCTTAATGGAGCACTATTCCAAACCACAATAGTCCTCTAGAGCCAAGATGGCTGTTTTTAGCCACTGTGATTGACATGAGCACATGTCATCAAATTCACACAGGGAGTGGGGCTTTGGGGCGATGAAACAGAAAATTGTCCTGCATATATTCATTAGCAATTAATCTTGAAATATGCATTATGAAACTGAGACAACAAATGATTTAGAAAGAGCCAGAGGTATTTCAGCAATGTCCTTGATGGCCTTTCTGCAGAGAAAGAGATAAGGCAACAGCTGATAGAGATAGGACACCAAGAGATCCCTTGCTTGATGTGGGCTGCTATCTGGCCCTTGGATGGCAGTAGCACTAGTTACCTTGCCTGATATGCAGATGTTTTCCCCAGGCTCAAGTGGCAAATAGGGTTCATCTCATATCACTTTGGAACTGGAAAATTGGTAATAAGTTTACATATGTGATGTACCCTGATGGCACTGCTACTACCCCCTACCAGCTCCCAAAGGGGAAGACCCAGTAATACACTGATCTGGAAGAAATTGGGAACAGGCTTAAGTATAGCCATGTTGCCACTGGAATTCAAGTCTGATGCTTGCCTCAGATCCATGGCCAGGGCAGACTGCCCAATAAAGCCTAGACTATATCAGTAGGCACACAATTGCACTCATCTCACACCCTAGTAAAGTAGTGCTCAAAATTCTCCAAGCCAGGCTTCAGCAATACGTGAACCGTGAACTTCCAGATGTTCAAGCTGGTTTTCGAAAAGGCAGAGGAACCAGAGATCAAACTGCCAACATCCGCTGGATCATCCAAAAAGCAATAGGGTTCCAGAAAAACATCTATTTCTGCTTTATTGACTATGCCAAAGCCTTTGACTGTGTGGATAACAATAAACTGTGGAAAATTCTTCAAGAGATGTGGAAATTTCTTCAAGAGATGGGAATACCAGACCATCTGACCTGCCTCTTGACAAATCTGTATGCAGGTCAGGAAGCAACAGTTAGAACTGAACATGGAACAACAGACTGGTTCCAAATAGGAAAAGGAGTATGTCAAGGCTGTATATTGTCACCCTGCTTATTTAAGTTATATGTAGAGTACATCATGAGAAACGCTGGGCTGGAAGAAGCACAAGCTGGAATCAAGATTGCCGGGAGAAATATCAATAACCTCAGATATGCAGATGACACCACCCTGATGGCAGAAAGTGAAGAGGAACTAAAGAGCCTCTTGATGAAAGTGAAAGAGGAGAGTGAAAAAGTTGGCTTAAAGCTCAGCATTCAGAAAACGAAGATCATGGCATCTGGTCCCATCACTTCATGGGAAATAGATGGGGAAACAGAGGAAACAGTGTCAGACTTTATTTTTTTGGGCTCCAAAATCACTGCAGGTGGTGATTGCAGCCATGAAATTAAAAGACGCTTACTCCTTGGAAGAAAAGTTATGACCAACCTAGATAACATATTCAAAAGCAGAGACATTACTTTGCCAACAAAGGTCTGTCTAGTAAGGGCTATGGTTTTTCCAGTAGTCACAGATGTGAGAGTTGGACTGTGAAGAAAGCTGAGCACCAAAGAATTGATGCTTTTGAACTGTGGTGTTGGAGAAGACTCTTGAGAGTCCCTTGGACTGCAAGGAGATCCAACCAGTCCATTCTGAAGGAGATCAGTCCTGGGTGTTCTTTGGAAGGAATGATGCTAAAGCTGAAACTCCAGTACTTTGGCCACCTCATGCAAAGAGCTGACTCACTGGAAAAGACTCTGATGCTGGGAGGGATTGGGGGCAGGAGGAAAAGGGGACGACAGAGGATGAGATGGCTGGATGGCATCACTGACTCGATGGATGTGGGTTTGGGTGAACTCCGGGAGTTGGTGATGGACAGGGAGGCCTGGCGTGCTGCAATTCATGGGGTCGCAGAGTTGGACGACTGAGTGACTGAACTGAACTGAATATCAGTAGGCCAGGATTTAGGGCTGGGCACAAGAATGACATAGGTAACTCATATGGTAGGGAACAGCTGTAAGGAGATGAGGTATCCCAAGTGCCAGTTTGGAAAGAAATCTGTGTCCATTCCTAAGTATATTATTTCCCAGGTGGAGCAGTGGTAAAGAATCTGCCTGCCAATGCAGGAGACGCAAGAGACACAGATTCAATCCCTGAGTTGGGCAGATCCCTGGAGGAGGAAATGGCAACCTACTCCAGTATTCTTGCCTGGAAAACTCTATGGACAGAGGAGCCTGGTGGTTACAGCCCATGGGGTCACAAACAGTTGGATACGACTGAGCAAGCGACTGAGCCTACACACATTATTTCAGCAGCTTCAACTGTTAGCTTTTAGTTAAGGAGTACCCACGAGGCCCAAATCCTCTGGTGAGGCAGCTTAAAGAAAGAAACCACAAATGGTAATTCAGTTTTAACATTTTATTGGGTAAATGATTTTAAAGGTAATAACAATAGTGTCAAAACTACTACAATATCTTTCCACAGCCATACCTTACAGACCCACATAAACCTTCTCATTTTTCTTTTTCTTCATTTATAATATTTTAAAGCCATACATGTCATATAAAATGCCCATTTCCAATAGTTTCTTCAAACTATTAAGCAATTAAATGTGGAAGGAAGGAGGATCTAGTTATACTTGAAGGGGTTACACATAATTGGTGATGTCTTACTGTAATCAAAAAATAGGGTACTAAGAAAGGGAGGACGAGAGAGCTACTCCAGGTAGCTTTGCTCATTACAAGTCTCACCACTGCATCACCAAGAACTCATTATGCTGGTGACTGATTCAAAGTAATTTTGGGGAACATATAAAACACTAAAATAACTTAGAAACTAGATCCAAATATTTCAAAAGTAATCAACTTTCATATACAAAAACAGTCAGAGGTGGTTACAAAAGTTTGTTTTCTCAGTGCGTCTATGTACCAGCGCAGTTACTGGGTCCAGAGCAAAATAAAAGGTTTATTTTCTTCTGAAACAGTAATAAAAAACAAGGAAAACATATCTTTGTATATAAAGGATCAATGCTGGTCTTAAGAATAATGTAATCAGAAACCCTTAAATCGAGAGGCACACAATGGGCTTCCGCTCTTAAAAAATAAAAGGAAAGTCACCAGTTTATTTCAGTGGAGGAGGTGCTCACACCCCTCAAATAAACTTAATTCAATTTAACATCACTAGCAAAAATCACTTAGAAACTGTACAAAAATAAAAAAGTTAACACATTTAATCCTGCAAGGTTTTTGTAAGGACTGGAAGGCAGGCTTTTGGAGCAGCATTTGGGCATGGCTGGGGGCTTCTTTGGTTTGATCTAACACACAGAAGAGATGGGACCTATTCCAGGTGACAGTTTTTTAATTTCCTGCACATTTGAAGACATGAAAAGAGGCCAGTATACAAACTTCCGGTGTGCTGGGCATTGGGGTTGTATGCAGTGGACTGAAAATCTTATAACTGCTTTAAGAGCGCCTGGGGGGTGGGGTGGGTAAAGAGCAAGCCTTGCACTTCCTCCATCAATCACACCGGCCTCTCATGATAGGGGAGACGGGCAGGGCAGTAGCACATTCTCCTACAGTCAGAAGGCCACTTAAGGGGAGAAGGGGGAGGGGCAATTGTTCTTTTAGAATCTGGTACCTGGCTGACCTTGTTTAACAACAAGAGAACCCTTCCAGAAATGGAAGCCTTTTGCTACATACCAAAGTAAAATACGTACTATTTTCCAAGAGGAAAAAAAATACCCAGTTGCATTTGAAAAACACAAAACATAAATTGAACTAATTAACATTTAAAAGGGGGGCTATGTAAACTTTGTGCTACTCAAATGAAGTTCAAGTATTACTTCTGAGCTGTTTAGAGATCACTGAACTTATACAATATTCTGGTGATAAGAGTGCAATTCACATTTGTGTTTCTGAACAAATAAACCACAACTGGCTAGAACACAACCTGTGCAATTAGAATCTTCGTCTGAGTTAAAAACACATGCTACATATTTCAACATGTTCAAAGTTAATTCAAACCACATATTTAACAGCTTTGTAATATACGACAAAGGTGAAAGGGTCTAGCATTTGTTTGAAGCACACCATTACAAGTTTGTATAACACCTTTTACACTACAAAATCATTTAGTCAACAGCTACTTAGACACAAAAAATGCACTGTGCATTAATTTGAATACAAAAGGAGACAAAACTATCCTTTTCCCCCAAGCCACGGTGGGAAATATTGCTGACCTCGTCCTCTGAAGCCTGCAGGATGGTTATTTCTTCAGTATAACATTATTACACTGGTAAGAAAATCTGTATAACATCTGCATATATCAAGAATTTTAAAAAATCTGATATGATTTTAGAGTCCGCATGACCAGTCACGTGACCTGCTCAAGATTGATTAGCACCGTTAAATACATTAATACACACATATGTATATATTGTATACACACTCACATATGCATGTAATAGATCTTTTCTTTAAAAAAAAAAACTTCTAACCATGAGCTCACCCAGGATGAGGAGCCTGTTGAACTGATGAGATGATGGATAAGATGGATCAATATTGGTCTATTCTGTCTCTCTTCAGTTTGCTTGTTTTATTTACTTTTTTTTTTTTTTTTTGCAGCAGACAATATCATTCAGCTTGTGCTCAGTTTCCCTATAAGGGCAAGAAAAAATTTCCATCAGGTAGCCACTTGTTTTTATACTGAAAGACTAATCTGCTCCAAAATGCTCCCAAGTAGAAATGAAAGGACTCAAAATCCCTTTCTAAAGGCCAACAGCTAGCTTTCTCTAACTAATCTCTAGGTTCAATGGAACTGGCTACCGAGGTTCCATTTCAGGCTAACAACTGGCTTCTTAGTTAAGGCATCACAACTGAAAATGGTTATTTCAACAACGGATGCTGTGGATGAAGGAATACCAAAAAACTTCTGAGAACTCTCATCAAAAACAAAAGCAGTTGGCTTTGCTGCAAGGGCCAGCAGAAGAAATTCAGCCAATTCACCTCACAAACTAGAAAAGGGTTTTCAAATTCTGAACTAGCAGTCTGTTACTTGTCACAGCAACTACATGTATAAGCTATGCCATCTTGATATTCAGTGACATCGTGTAGTTTTCGACTATATGTTCTGCACCATACTTATATTCATCACTTGAAATCTTTGTTTCCTGTTTGAAAAAAAATGTTTACACACACACATATATTTATATATATTCATGGGGTCGCAAAGAGTCAGACACGACTGAGCGACTGAACTGAACTGAACTACCAAAATATGAAGATAATCTTTCTCCAGAGTCATCTGTCATTCTTCCTGGGGGTATACATACAGACCTCCCATTGACACGAGGAAGTTCTCTGTGTATACATCATGGGAAAACTAGCGTGCAAATGCGCTGGGCTCTAGCAACTATATCATACCTAAATGCCAACTCCATTTATGCAGGGGTAACATAACATCTTCTCAATATAGTAAATGTGTTTCTATCAAAAGTATGTAGTGCAGAAAGAGATTCAAGCGATTTTATAGTATTTCTAAAACTCCAGTATTGTCCCCATGATAAACATGTCTAAAATCACGACATGTATGAACTTTTGTTTCACTAGATTATCATTACCATTTATTTAAATGGTAGCTAAAATTGTCTCTGGCCAATCATGACTTATTGAAACCTAAAGCTAACAAATTTAAATTAATATATAATAGAAATGTGTCTCTTTTTGGTTATTTGCTCAAAATAATTTTTTTCAGCTTAAAAAAATACTCAAGAGTAAGCAATTTGTCTAATCTGTTGTTTCACATATACAAACAATAAAATTTTATAAGAATATTTCTCTAAATTGCCTTTTTTCTAACCCTTCTTAATTCCACTTCATTATATTCTTCTCAAAGGCACTAAATTCTGTATCTGCTCTCTTCCTGATATATGCTGCCTTTCAAAATGATTTCTGTAGCATATTTCAAAGGTAGCTTGCACTTTCTTAAAACAGTGTTTCCGCTTGTAAGTTGGTTCTATAAAGTGATGAGGCAGTTTTTCCTATGATAACTAGAACAATAGGCATAAATGATTTCTCACTCTGTGTGACAAGTCCTATCATGGACCTTCGAATATTCTACACTAGAATGAAAGTTCATATATTTTAACCATGGGAAAAACATACTTAAGCAGTAAAGACCCATATACTAAGCTCTTATAGTAAAATGAATTTTAGACAAATTCAAAAGTATACAAATACCTGAATCTGATATGAATTACTCCCAAACATGGCTATCAAAAGTTATCTATCTTACTAAGGAAAACAGAGGAAAAATCTAAATAAAATCCTTAAAAACTGCACAATTTCTTCCATCCACAGTCAAAAGAAGGAAGAAAGAGAAGAAAGAAAGAAAGAAGACAGGAAGGAAGGCAAGAAGGACAGAAAGACAAACCTGACTGAAATAGCAAAGCAAAATTCTATATAACATTATAAGGAAAGAAAACTCCAAAATTCATATATGCTGCAAAAAAAAATGATCTAAAATAATAAAACAGGAGGATCTTCTTAATAAATGCCACTTTCCTACCCGTTACCATGATGATCTTAGTTGACAATGTCGAAGCTTCACCATGGCAACGGAAACTATCATCATAAAATGGTACAGTAAAACAGATAGCTAGACCAAGAAGGGGTAGGGTCTCCTGGGAAGAGGTCTGCAGAGAGGCCCAGTGACTGGTTGTGCGGCTCAGTGTCAGGAATAATGGTTGTATGGTGGAAGGGGATGCCCAATGCCATTTTGGAAATGATGATGCTGGCGATGAGCAAGGTATTCAGCATAGCTCAAGGTCATCTTTTCACTACGGTACCTGAAAGAAAGTCAGGGAAGAGACAAAGTTAACATCATGAAACAGGTAATGTGTGAATGTCAGAGCCAAGGGATCCTTAGAGATAATTCTTCTATATCAGGAAACAGAGACCTGGAGAGAAGTGACTTGCCCACACAGCTAATGCATAGCAAAGGTGAGAACCACCCAGGAATCCAGAGTCTGAGTCCAGGACTCTGCATTCTACTACTCCTTGTTTAGGGCTTCCTTGGAGGCTCAGATGGTAAAGAATCTGCTTGCAACGCAGGAGACCTGGATTCAATCCCTTGGTTGAGAAGATCCCCTGGAGAAGGAAATGGCAACCCACTCTAGTATTCTTGCCTGGGAAATCCCATGGACAGAGGAGCCCGGTAGGCTATAGGCCATGGGGTCGCAAAGAGTCAGACACGACTGAGCAATGAACACTTTCACTCCTCGTTTAAACTGTTCTAGAAATTGTATTGCCCTCTCGGCTCCAGTTTGCTAACAGGAAAGAACAGAGGAAAGCCAGTCTATTACTGTCATGTATACATTTCCATTCACTTGACTACTTTTTCTTCTGGGATCCTCCATCGGTTTTCTTTTACCATTCTTTTCCTTCTGTCCACAGGTCTCAGGTTTTGCCATTAAGGGAAAACAGCAGCAACACAAAACATGTCTTGATTGTGGTATCTCAATCCTCTTTCCCCATCTTTTTTTTTCCTTTTTCTTTTCATTGCCACACTTCTCAGAAGAGTCATGTGTTTTCTACCTCTCCATTAGGATACTTCTCACCACTCCCTTTTGGAAGCTCTCTGCGCCTTGCGTTCTGTAACTTCAGACTCCCCTGGTGCTCCCCTTACCTCTTGGACTGCTCCTTATCTCTCTGATCACTCATCCTACCCTTGTGCCTTGTAAGAGGTTCCTACATTTCTCCCTTCAGTTCCTTTGTCCCTATGCTCTGTCCCAGTTCAGTGAACCTTTGCCTCACAGCTTCAAGTATGTTGTCTTTGCAGATGATCCCAAATCACCACCTCTAGCCATGAGCTCTACACATGTACATTTTCAGTGACCTACTGGACATTTCTATACAGTTATCCCAGGAAGCACTTAAAATCCAGGATCAGTGCATAAATGGAACTCCTCAATGTGGTCCATGTCTTGGTCAAAGGGACTGCCTTGGTCCCTTTTATTTAGATAAAAGCCTTGACTTGCTCTTCTTCCCTACTCCTGAATGATGACTAAATCCTTTTGTTTTTTTTCCACAATATTTTCTTTTCCTTCCTTTCATGCCATCCCATGGCCACAGCTCTTAAGGCTCCCATTTCACCTTCTTTAGATTGCTGCCACATATTCTTAGATAATAGAAATGTCTCCTAATTTTCCTGTTTCCAATTCTAATTTTACATTTCAAATCCATCTGTTCAAAACCCGTCAGTGGCTACTATTGCCTACAGTCGAATTTAAACTTCTTTCTCTCTGCCTTCTGGGCCATATTCTCCCTGGTGACCTCCTTCTCTATGTACACTGATGCTCAGCTCCTTCAGTTGTGTCTTGACTCTGCAACCCCATGGACTGTACCCTGCCAGGCTCCTCTGTCCAGGGGACTATCCGTGCAAGAACACTAGAGTAGGTTGCCATTTCCTCCTCCAGGGGATCTTCCCAACCCAGGGATCGAACCTGCATATAATACATCTCCCGCATTGGCAGGTGAATGCTTTACCACTGCACCACTTGGGACGCCCCTCAGAAAGTTCTCTTTAAGTTAACCCCTTTCCTCCCCGACTCTCCCCACCTGTCAAATATTCTACTCATTCTTCAATGAGTAGAATTCTTATACTCAGCCTCCAATCTACTTCCTCTTTGAAATTTTCTGTTATTCACAACCCCCTCTTGGAATTCCTCTTTCCCTACTCTATGATCTCATACCATCCATCATATTTTGCCTTCTATTAATAATTATTTTTGCACATGCCCTTCTATTCTCCTAGACTGTAACTCCTCAGAGCTGAGAATAGCTCATTTTTAGACTATAGGCATTCAGTGTGGTTTTAGAGAATTAAAAGAAATGGAAACAGCAACCCATTTTCCTAAAATGTTTGATACTTTCCTTAAGTCAGTACACCTATGAGCCCTTGCAGAAATTCATTCAGCATCTGTGAGTCTAGCTTAATTGTGTTTTTTTCAGCTAGCTTTCTGTCACTGCCAAGATTCTAAAGTGAAATTCAAATTTGAGGGCTGCTTATCAGGATCCTGCGGTCCTGCTAAGGCATGTCAAATGCTGACCAAAAAACTCAGGTAACTTTCTTCAATAACGTAGTCTAAAGGCTCAGAAGGCTTGCTTTAACAAAGCCAGACTAATCACACAGAGCTAAGATGGGAAGGATGGGCTCATACAGCATAGAGGCTTTACTGTTGAGCAGGGTTCCATTGTATCCACCCTCAGAATGGCCCTGCCATTCATTTCACTCTGTTTCAGAAAAAAGCAGCAAGTATAGTTAGAGAAAAGATTACACAAGGTTACAGGTATGCACATCAAAATATATCAGTCAGCCCTGCACTAGACAGTGCTTTCTGTACCTGGTCAGTTTTATGGTTTTCCTGAATTCATTCGTAATTGGAGCTTTGTATCCTCCTTTTCTTAGTAAGGAGTCTATGGTCTGAATGTGGTCCCATCCTGTGGAGAGTAGACCAGATAAAATACCAGTCAAGCATATGTAATAAGCACCTTTGGTTAAATACAAAATGACTTTTTAGAGGTCAGCTATCACTGTCACCAACTGCTATCAACCCCTTTGGTCCTAAAAACAGGCACACAGAAGGGCTAAGATTTCACCCTGTACAGAAGCAGGTATACCATGGCACACCTTCAATTTTAGCTATCCCTGCTGGCTCACAACACCGGCTTCTTTATCTCAACCACGTTCCAAGACACAGAGCCTAAGAGGCCAGCAGTAACTTCTCACGGGTGTCTCAGCAACAAACCATAAACACTGTACTCTCCTCTAACGGTGACATCTTTAAAAGGGAGGGAAAAGAGTCATTGAGCCAACTCAGTAGGACATAGGATTCCCACACCAACTCATGGTAATTGCCATTTCTAATGGTATTTTCTGGAGTCAATCATGTGTATCTGTGTGCAGCATTCAAAGGCATTTTTGTGGGTTCTGACACAGGATGTACATTCATACCCCAGGCCCTCAAGCTCATGTACGCTCTACAGAGTCAGCAGAACTACAGAACTTAGAAAATTTCAAAAGTAACCCCAATAAATATTCAGAGAGCTGCTTTAAAGACTAATAACTCATTTGGGGGTTTACTATTAAGTTTTTCAGTTCTATATCACATTTATATTAAACAGATAGGGTGAAAACAAATTACCCGTGCTTTCTGATGAGAAGAAAAGCTCCATGAGATAAAGAAGAGATATTCATTTCAACTAACATGAAATTATAATTTAGTAGTGGCTAGAAAGGACAAGATACTAGAGTGAAATGTATTTTGGGTTACACTGGTAGTTCCTAAAGCTTTGTGCTATGTATGTAAAGTCAAAAAACATTTGTTGATGAGGAACAAATAAAACACTATAATAGTTCATTGATTCTCAATGCTCCTAATCTTCACGGGAAACTTAACAGTCTTAATAGTAGCAGAATGAGTAATGGCAACCACCTAAGGAAACATTTGATAATGACAATTAAGTGTGTGGCTGACCATCAAACAAAAGACTTGTTTATTATGCCATAAGGCTATAGCACAGTGGAATATGGGAAAGTGGCACATCAAATTTACAGCAAACCATTGCCTAAAAGCCCAAACTTTTACAAATCTTTCCTTTTTTGAAAGTTTATTTTTTTATGTTTTTGCTGTCAAACTTTAGTACAGAGATTCAACTTCTGTGTAATTCACCCATTTCAGACAGACATTGCAGTGGCAGTGATAGAAGAATCACTTCTTATAATCTGACAGTGATCAATTATCAGATATAACTGCAAGGTCAGATAGCACATTTTACTTTGTTTATTTGTTCAAATTCTTCACCAGATGGTATAAAATAAAGTACAGCAATGACCTTGCTCCTTTGCAACCTCCGGTAGATAGGTGGCGGTGCGTTTTGATCCTTTTTCATTGATGAATTCTATTCTAATGCCATGTACACCCACCTGAAAGAAATGGGCAGTTTTATTAGTACAGTATTCTTCATAGGAAAAAAAGAAAAAGTTATAATTTAACTTTCAGAGAATGCAGTTTTTTTTCCTTTCCCCTTGCTTTTTGGAAAGGCATATCTCTTCTCTTTCCAAAACACTGACTTTGGAGATTGAAGGCCAGTATCATGGCCAAGGAGACTGAAAATGTTGAGTTACACGTGCCCAACATGCACCAGATTATGTATGCCATTTTCTTTGGAACTGGGACCACCACTCTGGGGCTGTGTGTAGAACAAGACAATCAATGGCAAGCATCCTGCCCCCACCCCCAAATTGTAGCTCATGCCAATAAGAAACTAGACCAAGGGAACCGACTTCAGAGAGACAGCAAACAACCATCCTGCTTTCAGGGGCAAACACCATTTCAGACTGAGTTCCAGAACTTGTGGGGTAGCTGACTCCCTTCCCAAACTGTCTAGTCTCTTTGAAACCTTGATTAGATGTAGATAAACAAACACAGATAAGACAGAAAAATCTAACAACCAGATCCTGCATCGTCACCCATTATGTCTGAAAAAAATGTATTATGGCTTGAAGTGTGCCTGTAGCAAACCCTGTCTATCTACAACACTGTTGCCACATCTAAGAGCAGTAAAATTTCAAATTACCTTGAGCCAGGGCATTTTCACACAGTTTCTTATATACTAACCCAGAGACCACTATAACTTTATTATGTGAAACAGACAAACTTTTGATGATGCCCTAAAAAAAGGTAGTCTCTTAAGCAAAGGGCAATTTCTTGCTACTGTTTTAAGAACATTATATACTTTTTGTTCTATTAGCATTCAATCAAAAGGAATCTGTCCTTTCTGGTCATATGTCACATAGAATAGTACATAGAGCTAAAGACCATACAAAGTTCTTATATTCTTTATATACATTGATAATGACATTTCAAAGTATAACAAACTCCATTCTGCTTTCCCAAACGTATGGCTGCTATAGATCAAGGGTTCCTAGGTGGAATTTAAGGTTGTCCAGGAGGGAAGATGTTAAGACCAGGTAAACATTTTTACCAAAGAGGCTTCTTTGCAGAACAGCTGGTTACATCCATTCATCTGTATGGATGTAAAGGCCTTTTGCTTCTTCTGCACTTAGCCTGAAATTTCTCAGTTTTTCAGGAATAAGAAGTCCTCTGGAAAAGCCATTTTGTTTTTTTCCCCAGGTCTTCACACATCCATCCATTAGAGCCTGTCAGATCTTCTGAGAAGTTTATGTTTTTTATTAAAGCCTACCTCTGTGGCTATTTTTTCTATCTAATATCAGTATTCTTATGAATATCCTTCTGCTGAAAATGCAATCAAGGCAGCTGTTTAAAAACTAACACAATAACGCCTCCCATCCCCTGTGGGAAATGACCATGGACAGCTGAAAAGACATTTGAGAGCTTAGCTATCAGGCATTTCCAGGATAAAGGACATCTACTAATCTCCCCAGTGCCTGACAAAATATTGAGACAATGACAAATTTGAAACAGTTTCTGTATACTGACTTTCTGATCAGTGACTTTGAAATTTTTTCCTTCAACAATATCAGATCCTTCATAATTTGTTTTTAAAAACATACGGTATAAATAATTTATGCTGCTATCATTCACTGAGGTGAATTCTGCATCTTCAATTCAATTTATCAAAAACCCGTCATGTTAAAATTGAAAAGAATTTTGGTGTTTATTAAGGTGTCTCATCAAAACTGTGAGAGGCAGAGTGTTTCCCTGTCTGTGAAATGAGAATGTTAGATTCAATCAGTACTGTTTAATTGGTCTCGGGTGGGGCTGGGGGCTGCAAAGTTTATCAGAATTTCAAGCGGTTCATAGGTACAGTTTGTAAAAAGAATAACTCCCCAAGTGATTTTTATTCTGGGTTAACCAGATAACCTTTAATAATCAGTCTAGAGCCGACAAACTGTGGCTAAGTATTGAAAAACAAAAACGATTCAGGCAAATTGGAGGTGATTTACACATAAATCTTTTCTTCATAGAGTACATTCTGTGCTTTTCAAAAAAAATTACAGAGATTTTGAAACCTAGTAATTTAAAAATGAAAAGAGGTAAGACCAATTGTATGGTACGTGAATGATATCTTAATAAACATTATATATAGATATATAGATATGAAGACGGTAAGACCAAACTGGAAGGGCATGTTGACCAAAATAAAAATTATTCATGAATAAAACTGATTTACTTTTGTATTTCGAGGAGGCCCCACCATCAAATTAAATATAAAAAAATATCAAAATTTTCCCATTTTGAATCAGTACCACATTTACAATTTTTAACTCTTTTTTTGTGTTCCTATGATTCTGAACACTCGAATCCTGTCACTTCAGTCGTGTCTGACTCTGTGCAACCCCATAGACGGCAGCCCACCAGACTCCCCCGTCCCTGAGATTCTCCAGGCAAGAACACTGGAGTGGGTTGCCATTTCCTTCTCCAATGCATGAAAGTGAAAGTGAAGTGGCTCAGTCATGTCCGACTCTTTGTGACCCATGGACTGCAGCCCACCAGGCTCCTCCATCCATGGGATTTTCCAGGCAAGAGTACTGGAGTGGGGTGCCATTGCCTTCTCTGTGAACAATCGAAAGCCCTTGTAAATTGAACTGTAGGTATGGTGATTTTCAAGTGATACCTTTGTGAGAAATAACTTATTTCATATGTCAAAACTATATACCACAGAGATATAAAGCCAAAGCCAGAGTGACTCTTTTTTTTTTTTTCTGACTAGTAGAATCAGGAGAATGCTAATAATGTTCTGAACAGAATCAAAGTATAATAGCCTTTTTTCACCTGTTGAGCAACAGCATTTTCCTTGCTCCCAGAACCACAGACACCACCAAATAGTCACACTGCACAATCAAAACAGGAGAGTGGAAAACGGCCTGCTGTGGAGAATGACCAAATCTGGCTAACCTGGGAAAATCACTATAGCCTTGCAAATTAAGTCCCAAAACTAATTCTGCATTGTTGGAGGGAGGCATCTGTCACAGCTGTAACTCCAAAATGTAACCCTCATGTACAATAATTGAATACTTCCTCCCTTCAACAGACTGGAGAATCCTTTGGGCCAGCAGCATCCCAGGAGACAAAGGCTCTAGCTGCAGTGATCAGCTAGATAAGAGGGCAACTGACTTAGGGGTCTTGGAGTCCTTGAAGCAAACTTGCTTGAAAACACTATCACAGTAACTTTCCATTTCTTAGGATATATAGGGAGTTAGCACATGGGAAAACTATGTCACTCAACACCCTTAACCACCACCGCCTAAAAGTACAGCCAGGTGAGCAAAAACTGGAGACACGCAAAATCTAGCCTTATTGGAGTCTTCAGGTCATTTTCAAAACTATTAGAAGGTCTGGGGAGACAAATGCTTTCAAGGTCCATCAGCTGTGATAATATCCTTTTAATCAAGGCTGTACTTTTACTAAGCAAAGCTATAAATCAACTGGAATGGTAGTAAATTAAATGTAGGACTTATAGATAAGAGGATATGGAATTAAACAGAGCTGTATCTGTGTGTGCTGTGATAGAACATGAAGAGCAGTTCAACAGATTCCTATTTCATGTTAAAAAGAAAGCTATATTTATTCTGAACCTTTCTACAGCAAGTGATTTTTATTAATGCTATTATACAATCTTTTGTTTTCAATATGGCCCAGAATGATTAAATATCAAGATGAATGTTAGGACCCTAAAATATGTCTTGATTATTCTGGAGTTGATTATTCAGTGTGGGGATTATGCATCCCCAACTCCCCCTGGCCTCGGCCTCATCCTCTTTCCTCTCTTGTATATTTCTCTATTTGTTCATTCCTCTATCAGAGAGCATGTGGGCACAGGGAAAAGAGATACGTGTAAATTAATCAATTTTGCTACATAGTAAAATGGTTTGGTAGGAGAAGAGATTATAAATAATGGCTAAAATGAAGCTTCTAGACTGCAGATTTCATTTATCCTCGTTATCTCACCCCTTGTTAGAAATGTGGCTTCATTTAAAACTATTACCCCCTAATGCAGTGACTCTCAACACAGGAGCATTAAAAAAAAAAAAGTGCCCTCTCCCCTCCTCATTATAATACACGGTCCATATTATGCCCTGTACAATTGCATAGTCAATGTCTAAAATACCCTATAATCCACTAGCAGCACTACAAAAGGGTCTTGCTTTTACTTGTGAGCCTAATCAGTGAGCCAACAATCCGGATATGCTGAAACAGGACAAAGAGTCATCTGGCTAAAAGCATCAGTGAGTATAAAATGTGATCTGGCTAAGTGGTGTAGGCTCCATGCAAGCCTTGGACCATTTGGGTCTACAATTACCTACACATCCTGACCCTTAAAGCTAAATCTGCCCCTGATCACATCCTGGCCAACAAAACCAATTTACTTCCTCAGGTTCATCCTGTCTTAGCAAATGTCCCTGTTAGTCCCACTCTTCTCCATTTTCAGAACCAAATGTTGGGTTCTCCCTGTAATGAATGGTATGGCCATAGCTTCATTCCACTGATTTTCAGGGGGTTCACCTTGAATAAAATAAAAAATATTGGGAGGTCAAAGAATCAGAGGTTGTCTGACACAGCTTCATTGCTGATATCATTTGGCAAAATAGTCTCTGCAGTTAACAAAGCAGCCAGTCGCTGGTCATTCACATGACTGACCTGCCAGGCTCAGTGTGCCAGTTCCACTGAACTGAATGAAAGGACTATGTTCCTAAAGAGAGGAGCTCAGGATGTTTGGCATACCCTCTAAGCTTTAGAGGCTAGCATCATAGGAGACACACATGAGGCTCTCTCATAGGCTCTCTCACAAAACAACCCATGGCACCACGGACAGAAACAAACAAACAAACAAACAAACTACAGGTCTGACCCAGAGTCTGGTGTTTCTGCTATTTTTAGGATAAAGCCACAAGTGATATTTTGCCTGAAAGCACAAAATCCACAACGCAGCACCTTCAACTCATTCAACTCACAGCCTGACAGTACACCTTTTGCCTCATTCCCAGCTCAGCCTTCTTCACACTGACTCTTACTCTCCCCAGTGAAAGCAAATTCTACATAAAAGAGGCAAATTCACCAAACTTGGTTGTCCACCAAGAATAATTCTTATTTGGGCAAGAAAAATTAGCATTTTCATCATAAGGGCTGATGACAATTTGTACTGATCCTAATGAATCATTTCCCCCAATCCTGATAATGTTGACTACAAAAAAAAGTCAACTACATATTGTCCAAACCTGCCCATCAAATTCCCAAAGTTGTGATTCCATATCACTTTACTCTACCCATCAATTTCAGAAGTTAAGTCTGAAGCTTTGAAGACGCCCATCTGATTGATAGTTAACACTTAATGGTTAACAACGAACACTTCAGAATCTGGCCAAATAATAAATTTTAAAAATAGTGTTGCTGCAGTTCAGGGTTTTTCTTCTCAGTAACTTTTACTTCTGTGAACTTTAAAAATTATAAACATGGATTTTTAAAAATTTATAAGAATAGTACATGCGTATTACAAAAATCATCCCTTTTGAAAATTATACAGGAGAAACTAAAGATGATGTGTAATCCTCCTACTATCTAGGGGCAGCTCTTGCCTTCATGAGACTTAAAAACTAACCTTCTCTTGAACCAACTGAAATGTCACCAAGAACTATTAGGCTGTTTTTATCCATTATCTGACCAGTTCCCTTAGTTGTCTTTGTAAAAAATATTACAAAAGTAAACAAAAAAGGTAATTGATTGCAAAGCCTTCACTTAGGCACAAGTAACCTTTTAGTACATTCTACCTTAAAAACTCTACTGCACCCTCCACCTCAGCTGAGATGGTTTCCCCCACCCTGTTGTTATTTTGTAAAAACACCTGCAAATGTCTCCTTGATCAAAATACATATGTATTGTTCTTTTCTAAAATCTCTGCAAATTAGACATCTTTAGCTTAGAAATTCGGAGAAGGTGATGGCACCCCACTCCACTACTCTTGCCTGGAAAATCCCATGGACGGAGGAGCCTGGTAGGTTGCAGTCCATGGGGTCGCGAAGAGTCGGACACAACTGAGCGACTTCACTTTCACTTTTATGCATTGGAGAAGGAAATGGCAACCCACTCCAGTGTTCTTGCCTGGAGAATCCCAGGGACGGGGGAGCCTGGTGGGCTGCTGACTATGGGGTTGCACAGAGTCGGACACGACTGAAGCGACTTAGCAGCAGCAGCTTAGAAATTAGTTCAGTCTCCATGGACCAATTCTTGGCTTTTACAGAGCTTACCAAAAGACCAATTACTGCCAATTTTGATTCATGTAGGAGACTGAGACATCTTGTCTATCAGGAACATAAAGCTGCCAATTTATTTCACAAAGGCCACTGAACAACAATCTGATAACATTTATTTTAACTAATGGCAAACACATAGCAAATGCATAGCTCTAAAATACCTGGGGCTTCACTGGTGGCTCAGAGGGTAAAGCATCTGCCTGCAATGCAGGAGACCTGGGTTTGATCTATGGGTCAGGAAGATCCCCTGAAAAAGGAAATGGCAACCCACTCCAGAACTCTTGCCTGGAAAATACCTGGACTAGCTAATAATCATCTCCATGAACTTTTAAATAATTAGTTAAATTTTAAATAAAGCATAGTTAATGAAGAGGTGCTTTGAAAAGCCAAACATGTTTATACATCATTTGCAATGAAAGAAACTGTTCTTATTCTAAGGTTTTGCAGGGAACAAGTGACAGCTCAGAGTGCAATTAAGGGGGAAAAAGCCCATTCTCTGTAATGATTAATTATAATGAGCATTCCTTAAAAATTGAACATCCTGAAGCTTTCCAAGGAAAGCTCAGGCAACACAGGTGACCTTTAAATAAAAAGTCTGCTTTTCGTCAAAAGTTGGAAAAATGCATTCCTACCATTTTTTAAAAGGGGATGAGGAAGGGAGTGAATTTACAGACAAGGAAACTAAAGTTATAAATTTTTTTTAAAAATCTAGAGATCTGCTTTAGTTTGCTTTTCAAAGGCTGAGGGGAAAAACACCTCTTGAAAATGTACCTCAATATAAAAATGTTGTTTCCCTGGTAAGAAACTGAGAACAATCTTATACACATTAGAACTGTACATACACTGAGTACCTGACTCAGTATGGTTTTACTCAGTTTCTACAAAAGAGATTTGTTCCTAAAAAGTTACATATGGCTTGAACTTATGTAAATAAATTAATCTTAAAGTCATGAGGAAGACAGTAAAGAAACCCTATAGGGTGTCCTTCTGCAAACGAAAATATCTATTTGTAAAGTGAATATATATATATATATGTATATATTTGCTTAATTTAGATTTATACCAATAATGTTGATTTAGAGTATGATGCAATAATAAAGTAGAAGCATTTATGCTTTAGAATTGAGTATTCTTCTTCCTAAAGAGAATTCTTTTGTGAAAAAGAAATTTAGAATGCAAAATTTTAGAAAATGGACAATCTTTACCTTTGTTGCCTACTTTAAGTTGGCAATGGCCATTTTAAAAGTTAGGGACCTTTTATGACTTCTCAATGGCTAGCATTCATTCATTCCCTGGATGTAAAACAAAATAAGCCATTTTTAAAACCGGTGTCACAGCGTCACACTCTGTCAGCATCCAGAGAGACCTTAGGAATTATCTAGTCCAACTCTTCCAACTTCCTGGTGAGGAAATGGAGGTCCAAAAAGGGTAGCAAGGTGGGTAGTGGCAGTTGGGAAGAGAACCCAAGTCCCCTCACTTCCACAATTCAGCACTCTCTTTTTATCAGATGCTAGGGATACACACACAGAGGCAACCTGTACAGGAAAGAGTAGTTGAATGGGAACTACTACAAGAAAAGGGCTGGAAGAGTTTGTGGATTTGAGGGAAGAAGCAGGAAAAAATTCCCTGCACCAAACTATGCCCTGGGAGGGAAGCTGGAAGCAAATGGAGGAGGCCTGACAATAGACTACAGCAGCCCATCTCACTAACAGTATCAATAGCTAATAGAAAATTTTATGCATTAAATCACCTTCTAGAGGTTACTTTACTTTGTTCGGCTTGCTTCCTCACTAGGCTTCTGATACGTTGAATTGTTGACTCACAGCAAATTCTTTCTAGATGGCCAGGAAGTGTGAAGCATTCCTTTCCCAATGTTCTACAGCACTTGAAAAAACATTCAAAGCAGAGCATCAGGATGGAGACTAAATTATCCTAATGATAGTGACATCTTACACAACCACCTCAAGGTGCCTGAGAAAATACTGTGAAAAACATTTTCTTAGATAGATGAAGCCTATGTATTTTTTTTTTAAGGCAGAAATCTTAGGTTAGAAGAGAAACAAAACACAGTGTCTGTCATAGTTGGGAAAAATAAGCAAAGGTCTGGGGTTGACAGAACATATACCACGAGAAGTTATTTCACTTGGTGACTTCGTGAGTCATGCTAATCATCTGCGTATGAATGGAAACACTGTTTTCAGTGGAACATTAATAGGAGCCAGAAAAATGTAAAACCTTTAAGTGGGGAGACAGGGTGAAAAAAAGAACATGAACTTCTAAAAAATATATATGCGAGATAATGATGGTAGCTGATTTATTCATCTCATCTGTTTACTCTCATGAAGGCTGCTACAAAAGTTCCCTATTACTAACTGCAACTGAACACGTCAGAAATGGAGTTGAGATCATTTAAGAGGTGTGCTTTGGAGCTTGCTTTTTAAAGTGAAGTACAGTTCTCTGGGTACTAAGAGTTCAACAAACTTGGGCACTTTGGGGACAGAGTAAGACTAGGAGGGACTTGAGGTCCACCTTTATAGTGTGGGGACAGATTTTTGGTACCACGGAAGAATCATGCGGGCCAGGCCCACCCAGGACGGGTTGATTCCATGTAAGCAGTCTGCCTTAGGACCACAAGTGACAACTGTATACACAGGTGAGATGTCAGTGATTCAGGAAGCTGCATATAGCAAAAAGTGCCTTATGGTTTGTGACAGTATCAGTAATCTATTGAAATATGATATATGGGTCTACTTCAGAATACAGAAAACATGTCTTCCTCATGCCTTCAAAATGATCTTGTCTCTAAAGCAGAGATAAAAGATGCCTGACTACAATTTATAAAATATTTTGATGTCTGTCAGCAAATTGCTACATCAGTTCCCCACAGGATCACTGGTAGCATACTTGCTACACCAGTTCTTCTACAAACAAAAGGCTTATTCATTTATATAGTCCTGAAAATGAGCAGCTAGTAGATGACTCACCTAGAATCACCCCTTGAGTCAAACTCTGGGGAGTATGATGCCACTGGTTTTATCTTCTTCCAGATCTTTAAAAGGAAACATGGCTCCCAAACAGTGTAACTACACAAGTTCTAGGCTCCCTATCATTTCAGAGGACTCCAACAGGCTGCATGAGCTCTTTTTTTTTCCCCTTTCTAAAGTGCCATGTCTGTCAGCCATCCTGCCACTCAGAACTCTAAGAGTGTTGTCAATTGAAGAATACAGAATAATGATGATAAGTTTTTGTGTTCAAACACAAGGCAGATCACTTCAGATATCTCCCTAGAGATATAATTTTCCTCATTTAACAACCATGTTACCCTTGCAGGTAGGTATTTCAACTTACCAGTTAATTATTACCCACCCACGCACCCCCACCCCCGCCCAGATCAATCACTCCTCACTCTTCTCATACTTATCAGGGCAGTAAGTAGATCATGATGTGGGCAGTGATCAGCAATTCTCAGAAGGGAGGGAACACTATTCCAATTTGTCTTTCAAGCCTTTGGTGGCTGGTTTTGTTGTTTTTAATGACTATGCAGATTCCTTGAAAGGCTACCTGTAGACACTTTCATTTTAAGTGTATAATTACTATTTTGAGGAAATATAACAGATAGAAGCATTACTGATCATTTTGTCAGTTCAACAGGCAAATGTTTATTTGAAATGTGAATTCAAATGTGTGACTAGAAAATTAGTTACATCCACTTGTGAAACCACTTATCATGCATTCTTCACATTATCAGATAGAAGCATTCTAGCCTCTAAAAGTCTGATGTAAGTCCTATTTTCCTACTAAATGTCTCATAAAATTAGAGACATGTTACCAAAAGAGAGATCCCAAATAGGCTGAGTTAAAGACCTTGGCTGAAGAAGAGAGTGACTGCCAGCCCTGTGGCAGTTTACTTGTTCCTGATCATTTGAAAATTAGGTGTCTATTACCGCTGGTCACGTCCCTCATCCTCATGACCATAGGTATGTCTTTCTTGTTGTTGAAGTTACCTAACTCTATCCCTGGGGACTTCTAGACTTTGCCCTCTTCCTACTTTGATCTGGGCATTTTTGTCCTTTTAATTAGGAATTCTACTGCAGTAACATGCTTCACCAGCGGGGGTCAACTCTCAAACCGTACTTCCACCAGAAAAGCCCTATGTTTGAGACTTATGCTTATATAAAACATACTCATTACAGATCGATCCCTGACTTAAAAATTCTCCACTGAATTTCTGTAATCATCTCCTGTTTCCCCCTCTGGTATAAACATACATAGTACTTTGTATTACAGGTTAAAATTAGATACTTATGGTGAATAGGATATTTCATTCCTAGAAGAAAAGCTAATACTTATTTGACAGTGTGAAATTCCTCAAAGTGAAATGTATACCTTCCTAATATAGACTGACTCCTCATAAAGGAACTCCACAAAAAATAATTAACATATATACAAAGATAAACCATAAACAAACTCCCTATAATCTTTTTAATAGTGACTGTAAATTTAATATAATCTCAGTTGCATAAACAAATATGTAGATTTATTGATACAAAGATACAAAAAGAATTAAGAGAAAGAATTCCAAAATATTAACAGTTATCTCAGAATGGTATAATTCCAAATGGCTTGCAGCTCTTTCTTTACATTTTTTGAATTTTAAAAGTTTTATTCTTTTTAGAATTACTATATTATTGTGGACAGTAGTTTAAAATATATACATATATATGCATGTGCATATGTACCTTTTTATATGATAAAATACACATAAAATTTACCATTTTATCCACTTGAAAGTGTACAAAATAGGTGGCATTAAGTACATTTATAATGTTATACAACAATCTATCCAGTTTCAGAAGTTTTTCATCACCTCCAGTGAAAACCTTGTACCCATTAGGTAGTCATTCCCCATTCATACCCTCCCCCCAAACCCCTGGCAACCACTATCTGCTGTCTATCTTCCTGGATTTGCCCCTTCTGGATATTTCTTATAAACAGAATCATACAGGATGTGGCCTTTGTGCCTGGCTCTTTTCACTTAGCATAATGTCTCCAAGGCCCATTCCTGTTGCAGCATGTATCAGTCCTTCATTTGTTTTATGGGTGAATAATATTCAATTCTATGGCTACAATGCATTTTATCCAGTCATCTGTTGAGAGACATTTGTGTTCCACCTTTTGGCTATTGTGAATAGTGCTGCTATGAACATTCATGTACAAGTTTTTGTTTCAACATCTGTTTTCATTTCTTTGGAGTATATACCTAGCAGAGGAAGGTTATTGACATATGCTTTTTAAAAAATTTCTTTAATTCTACTTTGGCATTCTGTGTTTAAAGTAACAATGCCTTTTTCAGAATTGTTAAGGATAATCCTTGTAATACTGATTATGGTACATTTTTTTAAAAGCCAAATCACATTCTTTTTAAAAATGTAATGTTCATCTTTATTCTTTGGGAACAAATTTCTCTGATGCTGAATACTTTAAACTATGATGAAGTAACTGACAAATGACAGTCTTTTCCTCTTAGCATAGCTATTCCAACAGTACTTAAGTCACTTTCAAATGCTTATATATTAAAGTACAAAAATATATGTTTTGTTGCTTCTTTAACAGAAAAGCATCACTAAATAGACATCAATATTTAAACTTTAAGGGCTGTATTAAATATATAATGCCAAGTAGAAGCATATAGAATCTTCTAGAAATTCAAACTGGCAGATGGTAATCAGAGAGGATGAATACACCCTAAGAGAGTACACAGTACCAATTCTTAACTGCTTCACCTCTCACCCTCCCAACAGAAAGATAATATATCTCATGAACATACAAGCCCAATAATATCTAGGTTCATTTTAGTTGTAGACACTACTCGATGTGGGCTAAAGAAGATGATGGTGTGCTTACCCATACATATTTAGCAACTGTTGGCTTCTCCCATTTTTCCTTCCCCTAGAACATATGCACACACATTTATGCAATAAACATTCATGTACATGTCACACGTGCACACTTCTGCACCCTTTCTGAACTATACTTCCAACTCAGTGGCTGCAAGTAAAGTTAGGAATGTTTTTGTAGCCCAATCACCCCCTAGATCTCAGGTTTTTTCTGCTATTATCACTCCCATCCCTACCAATACACACATAGCACCCTGTGATTCAGAAAGCAGAAATATAAGTCTAGCTAGAGAAGAGGAAGCAGTACTCTTAAAACAATAAGAATGAACCAAACTGTAATATTTGTTAATAAGTAAGGAATATGATTTGGGATCACTTAAAAATAAGGTACTGAGGTATTTCTATAATACCGGTAGATATCTCTATAAGAAAAATTCAAATAGGAACAATAAAACTTATAGAAAAGGATCAACTGGAATATTTTAATTCTATAAAAGGTTTTCACATTCCAACTTTGCCAGGATCAACACTATCAACAAATTTTACTTTTTCCTTTACAAAAAAATCTTAAGATGGTTTCATATTCTAATAATGCTCAAAGAAAACCCTACCACAAACCCCAGAAAGGAACTGTTTCATCCTACTCTGAAGAATTTTTAAAATAGCTCTCGCATAACAACAATATTTATATCATGGAGATTTTTTTCGATGAAGATTAAGAACTTTATAAATGTCTTTTTTTCTGTATGTGGAAAACTGAAACACAGTGGAGTAAATTGTCCAGGGTATCACAAGGAGTGAGGGGGAAGCCAAAAATAAAATTAACTGTCAAGAAAGCAGCCTGTCCACAGAGAAAAATATCTCAGTTACCATGGGGGATAGTCATTCTAACAAGGCAGTAGAATTAAACATGTTATATCATGATGATACAGTCAAATCATTTATGAGTATCTGTGTGCACATGAATGCTCTGTGTATCACTGAATTCCCACTGCTTCATTCTTATGCCACTTAATTTCTTTGTACTTGTGTATAATTCTTTTCTCTGCTATTAGACTATAAGATGTTTATGGCAGGGACCAAATCTCAGCACTTACATGCATGAGGCACATGCCCAGAATACAGTAAGCAGTCAGGTAACATGGGTATGTTCACGTGTAAAATTTCATAGATATGCACTCAACTAACACCACCCAACCACCAAAACAAATCATGGTGAGAATCTGAAGTTTCTTAACAACTCAACCCCACATACTAAAGAAGAACAAAAAGATAATCAATATAGGCTACTATGATAATTGTAATGCACAGAGATACCCTAGATATACTCTTGCTTGTTAGTGTGTGCAAGTACATAGATTAAGGTAGCCAAGAATGAATTAGCATGATTTACCTGTAGTTAACCAACACCCCATTATTATCCATGAGCTGATTTCCCCAACTGGTATATTATCCTAACCCTTTTGCTGCTTGTTACTGTGATACATCCTCTGACTACCTAAAACTGGTGGCAGTCATACCAGAGAGAAGAAATAAATTCTAATCAATCCTGCTTACTACTTGTTAACAGCTTTTATGAGGTGCTGTAGTGAAGTTAATAGGATAAAAATGAAGAGCAAATTTAGTTTGGGGTATTTAAACAACGTAAGGTACTTTGCTTTAAAAAAAAAAAAAGAAAAACTCCTTCACTCACATTTCATTGATCAGCTGTGAGGTTTATTTATCCATGTTATCTCCATCTCCATTACAAAAGAGTTATCTTGGGCCTAATTTTTAAACAATTACTCAGGAGTTACCTTCCTTTTTCTTTAAAAATTCTCTATTGTCTTACCTCCCAGTCCAAATAATCACAGACGTCTTCGAAGTTAGTGAGCAGAGACACTGAGCAGAACAGCCGTGGCAGCTCATCCCTTGTCATTGGGGGAAAACGGCTATCTTTAAGGGCACTGTTGAAAACAAAGTGAATATTAAAACAGTCACAAGATATGAGTTCCTAGTTTCAAATGCAGACAGTCATTTGAAAAAGGTAAGAATTTCTTAAAAAATCAGTAAGGTGAGAAAGGTGCCAAAATCTCCAAATGCATTCAAGCACTCCAAAGGTTTTAGAAGTTATTTTTGTTCATTCAGCAGATTATGTTTACTAGCTAATCCTGTGACTGATTCAGTTGTAAAAAGTGAATGATCAATTACATTTCCTATATAGTCATTTCCTTGTATACTTTCTTGTTACTTGTAGAATTTGACAATATTTTATTTGATTTTTGAGGAGAATAAAAACCAAAGCAGTGGAAACTTAGGGGAAGAATTCTGTATCTAGCACTGGTAGAGGGGGGGAAAAAAAATATATATATATATATATATATTTCATGTTGTTAAAAAGGTTCACACTACATTGGACAGTTACCATAGAACAACATATAAAAAGTTGAAAAAAAGGTAAAAATGTTATTTTCTTCAAGCAAAGGAAATCAGAGAAAACGAAAATTATCATGCAAATTATAGACTAAAAGTACAAAGATTTCAGGCCCCCTCTAAAGAAGAATTCAAGATTCTACTCAAAAACTGTGAAACTTCAGAAAATAGGGCTAATCTTAGGAGATAAAATTATGATTAGGAGACCATTAATCACATCAATGGATTTCTGAGTACATCAACTCTGATTCAATCCTGTAATCAAGGGTAGTGCACCACAGTGCCAAATTCTAGAAAAACCTCACTGTAAAGGACAAAAATGTTGGAAGATCATAATTCTTCCTGCAACAGTAGAATAGACAGAAAAGACAAAGACACACACACACAGGCTGTGTGTTCCTGTACTTTTAAAAGAAACCACTTCCTCGTCAAGAAAACAAGCACACCTCTGATTGCCTCCTATATTAATGGCATTTGCGCTGTCGATCTTCAAATGTCCTGTATAGCAGAGCCAGGCTTAGAAAATGTTTTCACAGATTAATCCTTAGAGGTTACAAACTTAGAGCCTACAAACTGCTTGGGTCATAACAAAGTTCCATGACCTTTGGAAATAATTTAACTCATTTTTCAGTAACTTCCTCATTGCTGGATTTTCTTTTTTCCATTCCTTCCTTTGCATTCAGAAACTCACTCACTGTATTGTACAAATATACCCCTATGTTTGTTAAGTATTTTCGATACATTGTGGTGCTCGTTCTATCCTGCCATACAGAGGAAAATGCTTATAGAAAGAGATGTTACACAGAGAGCATACATGTTTTCCCCATTCAAGGAGCCAAGATTAACCAAGAAAATCAGGAAATCTGTGATAATTCATACTCTGAGAATAGCATTTCACAATTTCATAATTTAACAACATAAATTTCCTATCGTTGGCTTCTTTTATTTTCCAACTGGCAAATAAACTTTTAAGAAATATTTTCAAGTTCTTATCCAAAGCCAACATAAAGACATATATGATGTGTGTATAACAGCCCCCCCCCAACCCCACCCAGGAGAGGAGTTGTAAAAACAGAAGAATCCCATGCATAAAAACCCAAACTTTCACACTTTCAGTTTTACTTTTGAAAGGAAAAAGAAAAAGAAAGGGTAAAAAGCCTTATACATTAGAATAACATAAAATACTGCTTTTAGGGTTCTAGAGTTTATTGTGGTGAAATATACAAAACATAAAAATTACCGTTTTAACCACTTTTAAGTGTTTATTTCTCTGGGCTTAAATACATTCACTTGTACAACCACCACCACCATCCATCTATCCATCTCCAGAACTTTTTTCATTTTGCCCAGTTGAAACAAGGTACCCAACAAACACTAACTCCCCATTCTTCCCTCCTCCCAGCCCCTGGGAGAAATGTAATTTAAATACACTTTTATAATTTCAAATAATTATAGTAATATAGTTGCTAATGTTTTTCCTATGAAACAGCTTTATTGACATACAATTCACATACCATTAAATTCACCCTTTCAATGTACACAATTCAATGATTTTTAGTATATTCAGAATTGTACAATCATTACCCCATCCAATTTTAAAATATTTCATCACACCACAAAAAAACGCTTTACCCGTTAGGAGTCAGTCCCCCCAGCTCTTGGCAAGCACTAATCTATTTTCTATCTCTATGGATTTGCCTGTTCTGGACATTTTATATAAGTGGAATCACACACGATGTGACCATTTGTGTCTGGCTTCTTTCACTTGGGATAATGTTTTTGAGGTTTTATCCATTTTGCAGCATGTATTGGTATGTGTTAGTCGCTCAGTCGTGTCTTACTCTTTGCAATCCCATTGACTGTAGCCCGCCAGGCTCCTCTGTCCATGGGATTCTCCAGGCAAGAATATTAGAGTGGATTGCCATGCCCTCCTCCAGAGGATCTTCGCAACCCAGGGATCAAACCCTTGTCTCTTATGTCTCCTGAATTGGCAGGCGGGTTCTTTACCACTAGTATCACCTTAATACGTTTTGTAAAAGCACATCATCCTTTTAACTGCACAATAATATTCAGTCCTATAGATATATCACATTTTTGTTTTCCATTTATCTGTTGAAGGACATTTGGGTTATTTCTGCTTTTGGGCCACTGTGAATAATGCTGCTATGAATATTCATGTATGAGTTTTTTGTGGAAAGTAATGTTTTCATTTTTCTTGGGTAGATACCTAGGAGTCGAATTGCTGCGTCACATGGTAATTCTGTGTAACTTTTTGAGGAACCAACAAATAGTTTCCCATAGTGGCTGTACATTCCCACCAGCAATCTACAGGGTTCCAATATCCCTACATCCTCACCAACACTTCTTACTGTCTGCCTTTTTCATTAGAGTACTAGGTCTCCTTTAATGAAGAGATTTTTGTATCTAGCTCTAGCTTTCATATATACTTAAAAAATACACATGCTGAAGTTGCCATACAGTTAATTTCTCAACACTCTGAGGCAGGTTATTATTTTATTTCCTAGCAAACCAGGAAAGGTATATTTTAGCTCAGTACAATTCAAACTATTTCAAATCAACAAAATTTTCAAGTGCAACTGAGGACCAGGCTAGGAAGCTTTCCTTGTGATATGGAGTCTATTGCTCACTCACCAGGGACTTAAAAAAAAATGTTTAGATCAAAGAGTGAGTGGGAGAATGCTAGCATGGCTAATAAGAGAAAATAACAATCATGCCTTGCTATATGACACTCAAAACACTGAACTAATAAAGGTATGTTAATCATGATATAAACAGTCTGATTTTACAGAAACACTCATTCAAACAAGACTTTTAATTCTTGCATTTTTCATCGGTAACTTTTCATTAAATTCATGTGCATAGACAAATTCCAAAAGGCAGGAAGCCCTCAGTATCTCTAAATGCAAATTCCTAGGGAAAAGAACTAGCAATGAAAGCCTAGCGAGGATTTAAGGGATTATTAAAAAGATGAAAAAATGCGGCTGGAGACTACCTCAGAGCTGCTAGACTGGGGTAGATGGCTGATAAACAAGAGGTTCAGCTTCTCTTGGCCCTGCTCCCTTTTGTATATAGAATATGCGATGTGGAAGCTGAGCCTTTAGAGACAATATGCTATGGGGAGTCAGGCAGTGACTTACTCGAGGTTGACCCAGCTAGTCAGTAACACAAGTAGGGGGACAACCCAGATTCTCTGATGCAAGTTCACAATTCTTTCTAATATCCACTCCTTAGTTGCTACTTTTGACAGGATTATGAGGGTTTTTTTTTCATTTGAAAACAAAATGCTTGCCTTACTAGGCAATTCTGATCTCATACCTGCAGTGCCTCTGCCTAAAAAAGATAAATAATAATGTAACAGCATTCACTAGTAGCCAAAGGGTAAATAGAGCTAGATGTCCTGTCTACTGGAAATCTGCAGGGGCAAAAAGGATTTTTAAATATTAATACTGTCCATGGAAAGCATTTTATACCAAAGTAGTATGTGCCAATTTAAAGAACTGACAAAGAAAGAGATCTTGTAGTAAATTTGTATGAAGTTCTCTTTGTTACAATAGGAAGCCATTTTCTAATGTTTAAATATTGCTAGGAAAAAAAAAATCACTTATGTACAAAAATCTGTTGGCTGCTCCATTACCCATATGATGGATGGCTAAGGTTTAAACAACAGTTTGATTCAATACCAAATTCAAATATATTCAATTCAAAGTGGCATCTTCCCAAGAATACATTCCACCTAATTGAGAAGCAGCATTAACATCTGTCAAAGTTAATATCTAATGTTAAATAGCACTTTAATGAAAATGAACATTAAAAAAAGTATTAGGAGCTTAGCTATCAAAGAATCACATGGTTTGTGACAGTACCTGGAAACTATGAGGGGAAAAACGACAGCTGAAAAGAGACAAAGCCTTAGATATGGAAAGGCTCATCGCAAACAACAGAGCATGCAACAGAAATTATTTGTGAGTCTAGATAGCTAGTCATTCACTCACTCATTCATTCATTCTTTTGCTTTCTAAAACACTGATGACCATAATCAGTTAACCAGTGGAAAGATACCAAACTGAGAAAGGCTTCATATTACAAGCAATCATTTTCCAGGACAAGGAAGTAATAACCAAAATTTAAAATCCTTGTTTGGACAGGTGAAGAAAAGCAAATCAAGTAAACATTAATCTAAAAAAATGTTTTTTAAAAAACAGCTTTTTACACAAGGGGTTTCAATTATCTGGATATTCTGCTATTCCTCGTCAGAGCTTCTAGAACAGAATGGACATGTGACATGTCTAAACTCCAGGAGCTGAGAATATTAGAATCCTAAGCCCAAATCTGAAAAGTTATCTATATCCTCTCTCCCACATTAAGTATCAATTTTAGCTTCCCGTGGTCCAAAAATAAATAAATAAATAATAGGCACAAAGCAGAATGCAAAAAAGTAAGTGACTATTCATCAAACCTAAGCATAGAGAGGAACAACAAAGGACATGGTCATGCTTAAGGAGTGAGGAAGGGAACCTCATTTTGGTGAGAGTTGAGACCCATAAGAAAGGAAATTTTCAATTGTAAGCCACATGTAAACTGTTACTTAATTGGGACATGTTTTTCCCTTTTAGAGTAATGAGTACAACCTACTTGCTGCTTAATGAGCATTAACACTACAATTTATTAATTGTAATATGTATTTCTAAGCATGATAGGATGGGTACTTAGCAGGGAGTGGAGGAAAGAACTAAGGCATGGAACAAAAGAAAGAAAATGTGAAGGAGGAAAAGAAAATGAAAATATATATAAAGAAAAATGGAGAGGAAGAGAAAACTAGAAGCAGAAAAAGAAGTGGGAAGCAAAGAAAGTTAAAAAAACCACACACACAGGGGTAGAGAGAGAACGCAAAGATGGAAGAATGGAAGGGCAGGAGGGAGAGGGAGATCTAGACTGGTGGGTGCTCGAGGTTTTCATGTAAGTTCTTTGGCTCCTATCCTATAGGATTCACAGAGGCTTTAGTCTGTTATCACCTCTGAATGGCTTAAAGCTCTTGAATTGCTCTAATCTGGAATTCTTAAAAGCCTCTACTCTCTGAGATGGCCACAGCTGCCCACCAGGAAGGAAAAATACTCTCTGGGCTGCATGCTGTGATTATCAGAGCAATATTGTCAAGAATCTACCTCCTAGCCACAAGTTCCTCACCTGTAAATTAGGAGACAAGGTTGTGAATTTGATTTAGTGGAGCAGAACTACAACTGGAAAATATCAATAAAAGATATTTCTTCATGTGAAGAAACAGATGGCTAAATGTTTGGTGTATGTAGTGTCCACATGATGCTTTCCCTGCAGAGTTTCTGGGTTTACTTGATCCTATTTTTAGAAACGAAGGGCTAGAAACTGGTTTTTAATTATTTTTCTGATGGAAATCTTTTAAAATATATTCTACCAGAGTATAACGGACATAATTTTCTCTGTATGACTGAGGTTCATCGTTAAGACTCAATATGACTTGGGCCATTCATTACTATACAGTATTGGAACAGTACTCTCAATTTAGTCTTGGCAATTAAAAAAAAAAATCTGTAGGTATGGAAAACAGATTACAGTTTGACCACCAACAGATTCCATCTTGGGGAATTTGAAAATATGAGATTATCTCTACTTTGAAGAGAATGTAACACAAAAATAACCTGACATAGACTTTCAAAGTTTCAAGGGATCTGACCCCTGTGTTCTCTAAGTTTGTATACTATAAAACTGAACTACCTCTCAAATTGAATCAAATGTCAATTTTACTGCCTTTCTCGGAGAATTTAGAAAAACCTCTACAACCCTGAATGAGTATCACTTTCCCAGGGTCATCAGAGCATTTCTCCAAGGTGTAACAAGTTTCCTGTGACTTACCACTGATAAAAATAGCTCCCAAAAATGCAAAATTGAAGTCGTCGTTAATATATGAGCCCTATTTCACAGTCCTATAGAACACAGCACAGGAGAATCGTCAAAAGCTTGGATTCTGGAATCAGACACGCCTACATTTGGATTGTGGCTCCACTGCATGCTAGTTGTGTGACATTTGGTTAAGTCTCTTAACTTGTGCCAGCCTCCATTCTTCTATAAAATGGGGATACTAATAGTACCTACCTCACGGAGCTACTGTGACAAGTGAACAAAATAATAATACCTGCACAAGTGCCTTACATACACCAGGGGCTCAGTAAGTAGTGCCCTCCCCCGCCACCATCAAAGTTTTAGTTAAGTTTATGCCCACAAGGCTGCCTCCATGTCATGTTTCTTGTGACAGGAATGGAGCCTCAGGACTAAGACTGACCCTTCAACCTCATGAGAAGATCAAAGCAAATTATCTGCTCTAGGAACTGCTGTGACCATTGAAAGAGAATAATGGCTACCCTTTCAGGTTCTGGTGTTTTTGAGAATACTTCATTTTCTTTCACTTTCAAAATATTTATTAAGCATCTGCGTATGCCTTTTATTATGTGAAGAGCCACACAGGATTTAAGAATAGTAGATTACAAAATAATACATGAACACATGTAAAAGAGTTTGATAGAAAGGCTGAGAGGCAAGGTTAGGCAAGGTTAGTGTCTTCTGGAAGGATCTGTTTACACTCTCTGCTACTGGTTTACTGGTTACCAAATGACCCAGAATTGCAGGTAAATTCACAGAAATTAAATGTATACACATTTTTGTTTTCTAGTAAGACGTCTATTACATCAAGCAACATACTTCTTCATCAAGAATTTCCATTATCCTGCAGCCATGCATTCATATGTTGCTTTGTAGTGTAACTCTTAGTTTTCCTGAGCTAGGTTTTAAAAAATCTCCAGGGCAGGGACTGGCTTTTTACTTCCATACAAAAAAAAGAAAAAATGTTTACCAAGAGATGCAATTCCCTGAACTGTGCTCAATTTATCTTCAATGGATTTAGATATGCTATTCTCTATCTTACTGGTTATGCTCCAGCAAAATCCTTAGGAAAAAATGTAAACACTCTCTAAGCAGCAGACACAGGATGAGAGATGAGAAGCTCCATGCTTTCCTCATCTCACCCAGTGGTCTCCAAACTGTTTTGATTGAGCATTCTTATCAGTAAAAGAAGTCTGAGCATACATCCTCAATATGTATATTTATTTACAAAGTATGTATCACAGTCACGTACAGCGAATATATCCAAAGCACAATACAGACTTAGAATAAGTTTGCTGTTGAAAACAGTGGGTATAAACACATATTTCAAATAATGTTCTTGATCATTTCCTTCTTTGGGGGGCTGACATCTTGTCAGGTCCGATTAGATTATATTCATTTTCACTTGATGAGTTGGCCAACCAATTTACAAGGTGACTTGCAGAAGTGGCAGCTAGCTCCACCTTTTTCTTGTCCTTGCTTTGTGCTTATGACTATTATCATCACTCCATTGTTCCTTTGCAGGAATGTTCTTAAGCCATTTGTCTACCCTGAGTGGCTTTAACTAGCTTTAGCCAACCTATGCATAATAGTCAAATGGCTTAAGAAGATTCCTGCAAAGAAACCACACAGAGATGTTATGGGGAGGGAGGTGGGAGGGGGGTTCATGTTTGGGAACACATGTAAGAATTAAAGATTTTTAAAATTAAAAAAAGAAAAAAAGAAAAAAAAGAAAAAAAAAAGAAGATAATACTAAGAACCACGCATGTACTTACCCAGGCTCGTAAACTGAAATACGCTGCGACATCCTGCAAAAGTGATTGAAAGTAGCGTGCCACCATCAACTCCCAGCAAATTGTGGTTCTCAGACTTTCCTCAAGATCCCTCAGTCTAGAGTATGCGACAATGACCCACTGACATAGACCAGATGGGAGCACCAGGGTCAATGCATACATTAAATATGAGTGGAGAGTCAGTTCTTTCCTATGTTTTATGTAAAAGATCATAAATAGAATTTCCAATCTTTTCTTCCCACTCCACAATGGATGGTCTTGGATGTACTGCTCTTAGGAAACTGCTAATCTAAAGCTCTTAATCAAATTCTAAGAAATTGGTCCTGATATACTTAGACATGACACTATGAGCAAAAAGAGCTTTAAATACAAAAGAGCTAATACCTATGGAGTGCCTGCTGTGTGCTAAGTGCTAGATATGTGTTATCTTGTTGAGTCCTCAAAACAACTCCATTTTGTAGATGAGGAAACTGAGGTTCACTGAGTTCAGTGAGACGAAGCAACTTGCCCAAGGTCATTAAAGCAGGTAAGAGTTGAATTCTGGGCAGCCTGCCTCTAAGGCTCCATTCTGTTTTCATAGCACCGCCTCTAGAATGTTAGTGAATCAACTTCAGTATATGCATATTCAATCAGTTCTAAGGAATTTTCCCCCAATTAATGACGCTTCTCTTGGGGTTTAACTGGATGTTGTAGGTTATAAGTGTGGGCAGGTTCTGCAACGAAGACAAATAGTACTTTTTTAGTGAAAGTTTTGGCTTGTTTTTGCTCTTTCTTCATTTTGATCTTGGTGATTCAGAGCTGCTGTCACTGAAAAACATCTGTTTTATCTAAATTTAATAAGGCCTATTAGTGGGACACTAAGCCTTCCCTTATTCTGAAGCCTTTCCACAATTTGAAATTTAATCTACTGAAAGTCATAATAGCGTTACCAAAGTACTAGTCTTGGACATATCTAGGCTGGCAGGCCTGTTTCTGATTTTTTAACTTTGCTTTTCCAACATGAATGAATAAGCTCCCTCATACTCACCACAAGAGTCAGGCAATTTTTTTCCCTTCCTTCTTTCCATGGTAATCAAATCTATAAGTTGAACTCTGTAGACTGCAAAACATATGGTGTCACTCTCTCTGATGTGCTGTGTGAGGTGGGTCAGTCTTACCTCTGGTGAGAGCCTACTGGCCTTTCTTAAACTCTTGCCAGTGCTAGCTGGCGCAGGCCTGCTGAAAGCTAACATGCTGGTTCTTATTGGATGGCCTGTCCATGATTTTCTCAAATGTCACTGACAGGCAACGAAAGGTAACAAAGGATAAAAGAATTAAGTCAGTCTTGAAGATGAGGTACAAAATCAACTCATCAACTTAACTCAGTCTTGCTGAGGAAGAGGGAGCGAGACTCCAGCCCTCTCCACTGACTCAAGCGATATGTTTTTCATCTTTTTTTTCCTTCTCTTCTTACCCTCTCCCAGCTTCTGGATGTTTTCCTCTTTTTCTTCCTCTTCTTACTCTACTCTGGTAAGGAAGGAAAAACTGTAAAATGTCGCAAGGAGATGAAGGAGAAGAATGGGGGTGGGGGGAGAGAGAACATGAAGACAAACACATACAGCTGCTGCTTCTACTGGACAAGTGTACAGAGCAGCGTGCAAGGCAGTGGCCATTGGGTCAGGATGACCCATTCCCTTCCGTACTGGTTTTAATGTTCTATTTCAGCCTTCAGGGAGTAGATGGGTGATGGTGACAGATAAAGGTACAACCCAGTCCACTGCCTCTTTTTCTCTGGGGTTTTGAGGTACCCTTGCCAAGGGGTTGGAGGTTGGGAAGAAAAGTCAAGGGCCTCAACCCTAGCAGCCTAGCTGCTTAACCACATGTTTACAGAATCACTTTCTTTGATTTGCATACTTTCTCAAGGCATATATCTCAACAACAAAGCAAAACTACACGCCTGTTTTTAAGGCCTCTTAACTTTCCTTAACATTCATTTAAATGGAACTCTCTTTCATTTTTATCACCATCTGATATCTTTGGGGGAAAGTTTCCTTTAAACCATTCATATCATCTTTGTTTTATATGATTCTTCATAGAATTTCCAAAGGGTCTTCACATCTTTTATCCTGACCCTCAAAACAGCCTCATGAAGTTGACAAGCTAATGCTACATTATGTTAGAAACCACAATAGGTGTTCCTCTGAGAACAAGACCCCGTGTAGTCACAGAGTCACAAAATGCCAGAGCCACAAGCGCTTAGAGACCGTCTGGTCCACACCGTTCACTTGACATCTGGGGGAACTGGAGCAGAAAGTAATGTGCCCAAAGTCACACAGCTACCGAGGAGTGGAGTCAGGGCTTACACTGCTGCACCTTCAGACATCCCTTGTCCCCCATCCATTCATTTTTCCACTATTCTTTCACATATTTGTGGACCAGCTCTGGCCTAATCCACTAATATTCCAGCAGGGATGTATGGAGGAGGAAGAAGAAAGTGCTGCCAAAGACACTGGGGAATAGCTACAACAGTGAAACAGTGAGTTTCCCAAGTGCCAGGCCCCTGGGACTTGTCAGCATGCTGAAGTCACGCAGTCTAGAAACTGAGCAGATAAGGGTGGGGGAGCAGCAGAGCAATGCAGCCTTTATCACTGCCCTCCTCTGCATTTCCAGTCCACTCCTTCCTCACCTCTCTTTATTCTTATTCACTCCTAGTTAGTGGTTCTCTCCCCAGTGTGCTTTTCCCTTGCTTTCTCCCCAGTGCAGTCCAGGCCATCCATTCTGGCCTGTCACTTCTCTTAGCTGTTAAGCTACATAGGATTGCTCAGCAGAAAAGTTATACATTTTAAAAATAAGGCATTTCATTCCCTTTTCTCAAGTTCTCGCAACTAGAGAATCTGTCCTTGTAAATGCCACACTATGTTCTGGTGGTGTGTCTATAAATACGTCAGACTATAAAGCTGGTCAGGGCAAGATAACCTGAACACCCATTTTCCAGTAAACAGCATAACACCATGCGTGGATCCAGCATAGGAAAAATATGTGGTTCTTCATGTACTGCTAAAGTCCTTGGACTTTAATCCAACCTATCTTCCAGTGTCCTAACTTGGAACAGATTTTACTTTGTTCCTTTCAACAAATATGTTTACAGTAGGCCTGGTCAAACAGAAAAGGGTATTTTTTTAACTCTTCATCTCTTGTTTGGTTTACATCTTGATAAATCGAATTTTCAAAGGCTAGTCAAAATTTTACTTGTATAGTTTCCCGTTCTATTACCATTAAAAATTACTTAACTTTCCCATTGAAAAGGTCCACTTTGATTTTTGTTTCCATGAGACAAGCACATGGGGTAATGAAATATGTTGGAAACACTTTGCAATATGCTGCTGAAATAACAACAATTGCTGATTCTGTGCTCAGTACATATTAGGAAAACCACAATAGATGCTAAAAGGAAACTGCATCATTTGGGGATGGAAAAAATGCAATGGATAAAAGCCATGCAGTTTAAATTACAGTCATGTGACAATAGCTCTGTCCCCCACAGCAGCAAAACTTGCCATGAGTAAGTGGTGGTCTTAATGATTACTGATGGAAGAGATACCTATGATCATGAACTAATTAATGCAGTAAATATTTACTGAATGCTTGCTATGTGCTGAGTGCTGAGTACAACTCTACCTATAGGGGCATAGTATGTTCAGCTGCAGTCCTGTGGAACACTTTGCTTCATTGAAGTTTCACTATGGTACAACTCGTGTTTATATGAGCAACTCAGAGTACCTAATGATAAGTACAAGTTTCAAACTAAGTCATATTTAGAGACATAAAAAAAGAGAGAGAGAGGTACTTAAACTCACAGGGCCTTACTACTTTTAACTTTATGGATACTAGGCTATGTCGAGAAAATCTACAAGACTAAGCAAAACCCTACAGAAACTCAAAAACTTAGTTTTTGACTATTTACACCTCTGCATGTGTTCTGTGTCTAATTTCATTGGACCATGAGCTCCTTGAGTGCAGCGACTGTGTCCACTTCTGCTCACCATTGTATATCCAGTGACTGGCATTCAGTAGCTAGTGAGTTTGATAGTGAAAGAAAGAATACAGGAAGGTAGTCTCATATCACCATGTATTTAATAATATTTATTGGCAATATAATAAATGTTAAATGGCCCCACTGATTGTGCTTTATTAAATAGTCAACATTCCCCTATACTCTAAATAGCCTTTTATCCATCAACTGAAAAACTGTCCACTGAAGTGTGTTTTCCTTGGTTTAATATCCATTAAATCTATTAAATGCTGCTCATTTAGAAGGTGGTAACTGGTGTTTTGAGTCTTTAGTTAGATTACTGGGCATTCACAGTGCAGCACAGTTTGGCAACATTTTTCAATCTAAAACTCAGACTGCTATAAATAGATAATAATCTACTCCCATGATAGAGTTACAGAGTTACTTTGATCTCAGTGACCTCTCCCTGCTCCGAGGAAAACACAGATGCCTTGCAACCTTGAGGAGCTCAGTGGCCTCTTAGGTTTATGTGGTGATTATTACTACTATTTTTCTGTAGTTTGGAACATATAGGGGCCCATATTACTCATCTTTTTTTAGGACTTTCACACCTTCCTTTATAAAGGAACATCTTATGAACTGGATGAATCACAAGTCAGCCAGGGCAGGCACAGAAGAAAGAAGCACAAGATAACAGTCTCTCTAAATGAACAAGGGTCTGAAAGAAATCAGACGTCAGCTCACAAATAAAAAAAGTTATCCTTAAAAAAAAAATCCTCTGCCTACTCTTCCAGTTCTCTGTGAGATTTCAGGTAAGTAAGTGTCTAAAGGGAAAGGGACACTTGTTGGAAATCAACTCTCATAGGTAATGAGAATAATCTAGAGGGAAAGAAGCTGACTCTGGAGAAGATGGATGGACTGCTGATGCCCCACTTGTGGGGCTGTCAGAATGCTCAACCGAGACGTTCTAACAACCCACTGGGCTGATGGGGGTTAAAGAATTAGTATGCATCAGCACACACTCCCTCAATCACATTAGACTTTCACATTCCCAGGTCCAGTTTGCCTTTTACAAAAATAATATTGGTTTAGAATGCTGCTCGGAGCCTGCTTCACAAATCTGAGAGACCAGATTGTAGCACCTCTTTTTCCCTTGCTACTGCCGCAGCCTCTCCCTCCCCCATGTAACTAAAAAGCCACTTCTCAGACTTTGGTAAACAATATGAACGAAACTGAGAGAATATTTCTGTGGACTTAACTTTCCTGGAAATAATTATCAGTGATGGAAAACAAATTTTTTGTAACAGAATAAAACGTCATTAATTTGAGCTCCACTAATTCAAAAATCTGTGCTAATTCAAACAGACCTATGCTGACAGGAAAAGAAGGGTCTGCTCCTCTAAGTAAATCAACTTTGTAATTAAGGTTGGAAGAGAAGTACAGGACTTGCTGAAAGAGAAACTATTTTCAGAACTGTAGAATTAACCATCTACAAACACTGTAACATCATAATTACACATTTTGTGTGTATATGAAAAAGCAGATCTCTTGAAGACTTTTATTTAATAATACTCAGCCCACTTGGGGTTACCTATGTCATTAAAACAAGCAAACTATTTTAAAAGAAAATCATATTCATTTTTATTGATTATACTGGACTTCCTGCAATTATTTTTAATGTGGGAGCTCTGACTTCCACTTTGGTGTTGCTAGGCTACTTGCCTACAGTCGTGGTCACCTTCAAAGACCTCTGAGTACAAGTCCTATGGGAGATCACTAATACCTGAGTCAGAAATATGGCCCAAGTCCCCGACTGAGTTCAGTCACTTACTGTCTGATCTAAAGAAGTCACAGACTTTTAATACCTCAGGTTACATCTAGCTGTAAAACAGGGGAAGAGAGAACAACAACAAAAAGAAAGCGTACATCCCTTAGGTTAGAGACCTACACATCAGAACAAACAAACTCAAATGCAAAGCAACAAAGTCCTGGGGAAACCTGTGTATTCAGTCATTGTGAAACAAACATCGAATGAAAGCACACCAAAGGAAGTACTCCCGAGGCTGTTCCTCCTCACACGTCCATTGGCTCTCACTTCACTAGCACAGGGCAGTCTTCCAGCTCCCTCGGTGATCATGGCTCACTGCCTGAGAGGCCAGGTTACCTTGTCACAAGTTGAGCTCTGACCACTCTAATAACACGGTAAGCTCCTGGATTCCTACTGGTTTCCCTTAAGCACAAGAAATGCAGAACTAGCATATCCTGAAAGGGGAGTCTACTAATTTCACTTGGGTTGAGGTGATAAGACTTCCTCTTTTCATACACAGAACTGTAAATCAGAGCACTAGGATTAAAAAAAAAAAAAAAAGGTTCCCAAACTTCTAGTTTCTATAGAAACTTTGAAAATACCGGAACCATGAAACGTGTTTGCTTAAGAGAATTTGGGACACGAAAATTGATAGGTGTCCCACAAGAATAGTGAATAAAATAATCATAGGTGAGTGTTCCAATTAAAGCGAATGCTAGCCAGTACATTTTATAGGGAAAAGATTCTTTGAAATGGTTTTCGGCAAGAATATCTATACTCCATTTTTTAATTTATTTTCCTCACACCCTCTCCAGCATGTGTTATTTGTAGACTTTTTTAATGATGGTCATTCTGACTAGAGAGAGTGATACTTCACTGAGCCTGGCAGGCTACAGCCCATGGGGTCACAAAGAGTCAGACATGACTGAGCGACTTCACTTTCACTTTCATATATGGAATACCACTAAGCCATAAAAAGAGTGATATGCCATTTACAGCAACATGGATGGACCTAGAGATTATCATACTAAGAAAAGTTAGACAGAGGAAGATAAATATCATATGATATCACTTATATGTGGAATCTATATAAACAACAAGGTCCTACTGTACAACACAGGGAGCTACATTCAATATCCTGTGATAAACCACAATACACAAAAATATGTGTGTGTGTGGATAAGTGAAACACTCCACTGTACACCAGAAACTAACACAATGTTGTAAATCAACGATATTTCAATGAAATAACAAAAAAAACATAGGTCTCCTTATCTACTGGGTTGATCATCTGTGTCAGTCTCTATATCAGTGCCAAACTGAGAGGAAAAAGAGGGTCCACAGTTTCAAAAGCATCTACAACCAGACACCAGAGGCTTGTGAGTCTTTTTAAATGAGAATTTTACTTTTTAAATTATGCCCAGTAGCCATGTATGGATGTGAGAGTTGGACAATAAAGAAAGCTGAGTGCCAAAGAATTAATGCTTTTGAACTGTGGTTTTGGAGAAGACTCTTGAGAGTCCCTTGGACTGCAAGAAGATCCAACCAGTCCATTCTGAAGGAGATCAGCCCTGGGATTTCTTTGGAAGGAGTGATGCTAAAGCTGAAACTCCAATACTTTGGCCACCTGATGCAAAGAACTGACTCACTGAAAAAGACCCTGATGCTGGGAAGGATTGAAGGCAGGAGGAGAAGGGGATGACAGAGGATGAGATGGTTGGATGGCATCACCAACGTGATGGATGTGAGTTTGAGTAGGCTCCGGGAGTTGGTGATGGACAGGGAGGCCTAGTATGCTGCAGTCCATGGGTTCGCAAAGAGTCAGACATGACTGAGCGACTGAACTGAAGAATAGGCAAATATTTAAGGTGGTCAGCAAACACAAGACACAAGTCAACTACTAGGCCCAAGTAAGGCAGCTGAAAGTTCTGATTTAGGAGGGTTTTTCCATGGGAGATCATAAAAGGCATAATTCATACTCAGATAAAACTAACCATTGGTGATTAATTTTCTAAAGAAAAATTAAGAAATAAATGTAGTCATAAAACAGATTGGACATTTGTCTGAGGTTGTTTCACTACTTAATGCTAGACTATTACAACATATTAGCATAAAAATAAATGTTCACAATCTTTTATTTGAAAATGATTCTTTTAACAATGTGTACAATAGCAACCACCCTGTCATTTTTACTAAATTTCAGGGCTTCTTTTCCTTTCAGAAAGTACAAGTCGACATTTGTTTCTAAGGAATCATCGAAATAATCTTGTGGGACTAGCTGTTCATTTTTACTGCACTATATGAACACTGCTCAAACTCAGTGACCCCAGATACCTGGAAATATTATTTTCTTTGTTAATGGAAATTACTGCAATAGGGGATGGATTCATTGACTCCAGGAAACTGCCCCCACAGGCAGCTTTGAGAGGCTAGGCCAGTCAAGGAAGCCAAAGTGTCACAGAGCACTCCTACACGCATTGGAGAAGACCCCTTGGATAGAGTTACACTAGTCTAAGAGTTTCAGAGTTAGGACATCAGTCAGCTACAGTATAAAAACAATTCTTCTAAATTGGAATCATATTCACAAAACATCTGGAAAGTTCCCCAAAGGAGAAAAGATTACCAAGAAGTATTGCTAAATAGATGGAAGAGAAGATGCTGACTTTTATCATAATACAAAATTCAGTCAGTTTCCATTGTCCTAGACAAATCAAAAGACATGCTGTTTACATTTAAGGAAGCCTGGAATACATTTTAATTCAGCCCTGAAACCCAGACATTCTTAGGTAATAAGTACAGATATTTAAATTCCATAACAACCATTCAGTGTTTACAAACATTTATTTCTTTATAGATTTCCCATCCACAAAATGTATATTTGGTTAGAAAAGGAATTTTGAGGGTTTAGCTGTACTTTAACGAATGTTACAACATCAATGTTTTTTTCAAGCAAGCGTAGCCTATAAAAATTATCTTTTATTTTCTAAGCTTCACTTTGTGGCATGAGCTAAAAGAAAATAATGTTATCAAGGATCCTGTTCCTCTATTTTCTTTATTATGCCTTTACATAATATATTAAATACTACTGTCTAATATAATAATGCTTGTATTTTCTAAAGCAAAGGAAATTAAAAAGTATAAACTTCCAGTTGCAAAATAAATGACTCATGGGAATAAAAAGTACAATGTGGGGAATACAGTCAATAATTATGTAGTATCTTTGTATGGTGATGGACAGAAACTAGACTTTTTGTGGTGATCATTTTGAAATGTATGAAATATCCAATCACTATGTTCTACAGCAGGAACTAACATACTATTTGTTAACTATACTTCAAAAACAAACTGATAGAAAATGAGATGAGATTTGTGGTTGCCAGAGGTGAGGGGTAGGAGGGGGAATTGGATAAAGGCAGTCAAAGGCACAAGCTTCCAGTTATAAGATAAATAAGGACCAGGGATGTAATGTGCAACATGACAAGGATAATTAACATTTCTGTATGTTGTATATGTAAGTTGTTAAGAAAGTAAATCTTAAGAGTTCTCATCGCAAGGAAGAAATTTTAAAAAACTTTCCTTTTGCATCTATATGAGATGATGGATGTTTACTAAACTTACTGTGGTCATCATTCATGATGTATGTCTGTAAGTCAAGTCATGATGATGCTGCACACCTTAATCTTAAAAAGTGCTGTGTGGTGATTATATCTCCAGAAGAACCAGAAGAAAAAATAAGACAATGATATAAGAATATATTAAATAGTATATTTCACTCTCACTACCATATCTTGAAACAATTTTCAATAAAATTTTAAGTCTTCAATGCTCAAATTCAGGAAAAAAGATAACCTAAGATTAAAGTCAAAATTACAATGACATTAAAAACAACTCTTCTATAAGCAATGTGTCAAACATGTACCTTTTCCTGCGTTATCACTTGTAATTGTGCCATCTCCCCATCACGTTAGGAAGAACCTTCAGAGCCATCGTCAGCTCTTCCCTGTACCTTGTTTCCCACACACAGTCTCATCTTGTTCTAGCACTACCATGCTTCTGTTATATGTCTCTTTACAACCTTTATGCTACTAATCTAGTTCAGGCCTGTAACATCTCTCATTTAGAGTTTTTAAAATTAGCCTCTGCACTATTTTGTCTCTCATCTCTATCTTTTTACTCCATCCTATGTACAAGCAGCCAAGTCATCCCTAATGACCCTCTTACTCTGCTGAAAACTTTTCAATGGAAATTTAATGCCTTTAGAAAAAAAATCCAGCCCCAGTCTATCATTCTCTCTACCATTGTCCTCCCTGGAGCTCAAGCCACACAGGGTTACTTTACTGTTCTCCCCCAAATGACATAAATACTGTTCTGCCTCGTTGCATTTGGCTCAGGAAGTTTTTTTGGACACATAATGCATACGTTCTCCACATCCTCACTTTTGAATGTTGAAATGGAGTCTTAAATGTCCGCAGACTGCTACTGCTGCTAAGTCGCTTCAGTCGTGTCCAAACCTGTGTGACCCCATAAACAGCAGCCCACCAGGCTCCCCCGTCCCTGGGATTCTCCAGGCAAGAACACTGGAGTGGGTTGCCATTCTTCTGTAAAACCTTCTCCAGTCTGTCCAGCCATAACTAATTCCTCTTACTTCCAGTAGTGTTGTTTATACATCTAAATAGAACTTAACACTTTCTTCCTTATCATTCTTTTGTGTACCTGTCCATCTCTCTTTTTTCAGTTTCATTTCAGTTGCTCAGTCATGTCCAACTCTTTGCGATCCCATGGACTGCAGCACACCAGGATTCCCTGTCCATCACCAACCATCTTTCTTATAAGACTACAAGCTCATGGCAGGTAGATATCACATACTGTTCACCTTTGTAGTCCCACAGTACCTGGTACAGCATCGTGCTGAGTTAAGTGCTCAATAAATGTGGAATTGAACTGAATAAACCTTCTTTCTGCCTGATGTAATTAAGAAACAAGACTATCAGGATTTATAATAAATTCTATCTTTAACTACAGCTCTGCTGTTATAATTGCTGCTTATTTAGAGAAAATACTGAATGCATCTTTCAATCAAGCTTTGAAACTATAGTAACTATTCTAAGTTTGAATTACCTTATTAAGAAAATAAGTAGAACAGTAAGAACACTAAAATCTGTAGTAAAATAATGCCAATGAAGAAAGACCTTTTACTGCAGATTCAGCTGTACAAGTTCAACCAGTAAGCCACAAAGGCAGTCTTTTTTTTTTTAACCCAGAAATTAAAAAGGGAATATGAAGCAAATTAATTAAAACTAGCAAGGAGACACTGGGTAGAGGCTGAGTTCTTAATCAGTAACTGGTCCTTCTTGCAGCTGGATTTGGATCTTCTCCCACTGAAAGGCTGAGTAGACTTGATCCCACTTAATTTCCAAGTCTGACAAAATCACAACTTGGAAGTGGTATGACTACTGGCAATTGTTAAGCACAGTAAATCCCTTCTCCTTCCATAACCCCCTCAAATGTCCTGCATTCACAGCTTTTTTTTTTTAAATACCAGATGTTTTGTTGAAATTAACACATTCCTATCAAATGCATGTCAAAAAAACCTTCTTTTTTCCCCACTGCATTCTATTTAATCCCCAAACTGTTTATCTGTTACACAGACAAATATTGCATAGTATTTATTGTAGGGGGAATGACAAGGAAAGTCAGGCTCACAGTACGGTGGGATCCACTCCGGAGCAAATATTCCCACAGATAAATCACAGATGGGAGCCCTTAGAGGTCATATCCCTCAAGAGGACTTTTTTGAACTTGCTGAACACAATGATGAAAAATGTTGTCGCAATCCTTAGTCCAAGTCATCTTTGGAAAAGAGGGGATGGGATACAGTTTTGTCTGTTGAATTCAAGTTTTATTTCTATGTCAACAAAGCCTTTCTGTGTGGTTTCATCCATTAACAGATTCAAGCATAGTTAACTAGATACAAAAATAATGGCACAATGTGAAGACATGACCTGGGATTGCTCACCTCAAACTTTCATCCCTCCAAAGTGTCCAGCTGTCACAGAAAGATCATTTCTGACAAACCATCACCTGCTCACTGAAACCTTTTTACGACTAGAAACTACAAGTAAAACTTCACAGAAATGGCCATTTCTGAGGATTTTTTAAAAATACATGGATAGCAGTGCCACTGGGAATAAAATGTCCCTCATGAAACAATTCTAGTAAGCAGCCTTGTGGCACCAAATGCTTATAAGTTGCAATTGTGCACTACAGGTAATATATAGGATGTTAAATATCACTCCCGTTTCCTTTCTTCAGGCTATTTCTGTTTCTCAATCATCTTATTTTTAGAATTAGTATATATAGGTTTTGCCATAGAGCATATTATAAACTTTTTATTTTAGTTGTTTCACTTTATAATAGCAAAACCTAACAGCTGCAACTAGGATACTGAAATATTATTGTATCAACCTAAAAAGTCTCCCATAAGAACTGTGTTCCCATCCTTTATTAAATGACAACTGATGCAATTATAAAGCAAATAATGCTCCTTGATTTAAAATTATAAATAGAAAACAAAATACAGACATGCCTCACCTTAGGTTGTATCTAGGTTCATTCCTAAACATGAAAGTAAATTGCCTTTACAAAATAATTTTGTTGTCCTATGGTTTACATGTTCAGAGATGCTTTAATCTTCATTCCTCGCTTCCGTTGCATAGGCTTCTAACATTTTCTTTAATTACCTTATCCACCTAACTAAACAATTACTTCAGAATATACTAAGGGAACTGAATGCTTTTATTCAAACATTTATTTTGATCTATGCCTAATTCCCCACAGCTACTTAAGGGATGCAAAGATGTGAAAAATTTACCCCACATCCTGAAGGAACTACCCATCTAGGTAGGGAAGACAATCAAGCCAGAAGCTAAGGACACTGCAAGGCAAGATAAAGCAAGTCCTGTAACTGAGGCACCAAGCAGCGTGTAATGAGCACACAGTCCAGCAGCAGTAACTCGGAGGGTCTGGGAAAAACCCTGGGCGAATCCTTTAGGAAACAGAAGACAGAATCTGCCACGGGAAACTGGAGAGCCATGAGTGTTTACTAATTTATTTGCTTTGAAATGTTTCAATTTTCCTTCTGAAAGGTTTTCTTAGTCTTGAACTTAAAATGGAATACACCTAAGGCAAGAGACAGAACAGCAGCAATCAACTCTGACACTGAACAATTCCTCAGAATTTCTGCTCTACCAGGCCCCCTATCCTCCTTTCCTCCCACCTCTTTGGCCTGTAAAGTAAGCCTACCAATGACACTTAAATATCTTGTTTAGCCTCACTGACATCCCAAAGACAAAATACACTACTAATTTCTGGCCTGGCATCCCCAAGCCATTTACTGGTTTCTCTTCCACTGCATCATTAATTTGCCATGTTGCCTGCCATGAAGAATCTCTGGTATGGGGGGTCTTGAATATGTGAAATGTCAACTTCTTATACTTGCAAAATTCTTGAAAGCTTATTAAGAAACATGTGACATGGACAATGTAACAACCAACACTGATTGTAAGCTTAGAATTAACAGGCAGTATATGAAGATACATTTTGAAAAGTATCTTCCTTTACGGAAGAAAAATTTAATGTTTTTTTAAAAAACCTCTTCTGAAAACAGATTTCCAACAATGTATTATTTGTTTCAGAAAAAGAAAAAAAAAATAAGTGGATTAGGAGCAAAAACAGAAGATATGCACAAAGCCTATGATTCTAAAGCTTTTATTACCATTTACCTCAAAATTTTAAAAAGATAATGCACCCCTGTTTTCCAAGTACTTAGATCCCTGAATTCAGCTGCACTAAAAGAGACACAATCTGGATCATTTTATCTTTTTAAACCCTATGATCATAAGAAATCTATGTCTGGTAAAACTGATAGAGTCCCTGACCAAATACATACAATTCCTTTTTGAAATTCTTTTCTTATTAATATAAGAAAAATGTCAGTCATGGATATATTAGTCCTTTATTTATATAGCTGTTTCATGTTTTGTAAGTTGCCCTAAGGAACTTCAAATTAGAATGATGAAAACTACGGCAGTAAATTTGGCCCCAATCATCTAAAAATTTGGAATTCGTTTCCTTAATTATAATTTCCAAGGAACAGACTAATTTCTTCCTTCCAAAATGTCTCCCTTTTGATGGAGTGTGGAGAAGAGCAAAACCAGGGCTTTTTATCTTCAGTCCCTGATGGCGAAGCCTTCCTCAAACCCTTCAAAAGTCAAAGTAGATTCCAGTGGGTTATGCCTGGCTAGAAACCTGCAGGCTGAACCAGCGTTCCATGGAAACTGGCTGAGGTTAAATGCAAATATTGCACAGAGAGAAATCAAAGCTTGGGTGTGTATCCCTGAGAGAACGATCCATTCTGATGGGACGATCGGAGGAGTTCAGAACACAAACTGAACTGAGAGGATGGTTGTGAAGAAAAAGAGCACATGAGGGAGACATTGCACCACAGGATTCTGAAAGGAAAGATAACCCAGGAGAAGTTGAGTAAGACTGCAAAGAGTAGGCTGAGGGTGTATGGGAGATTTGGGGGATACTGAGTTAAGAAAGTGAGTCCCTGAATGAAAAATTATTCAGTGTTTGTTTTTCCTCTTAGCTGAGACCAGGGGGTACCAGCTGAGTTAGCAGAACAAATAGCTTTAAGAAGTTTTCATGGGAGAAGAGGGAACAGTGTCCCTGGAGGGGAGCAGTACAGCACAGTGGTTGGGAACAGACTTTGACAGGATCAGGTTCAAATTCAGGTACTGTCAAGTAGTAGCTGTCATTCAGCAAGTCACTCAACCTCTCTAAGCCTTGGTTTTTCCTAACTGTAACATAAGTGAAATACCTTCAATCTCATGCAGTTGTTGAAAAGATTAAATGAGGTGACTTATATAAAATACTTAGGACAGGTCCAGCACACCTACAAAGATAGAACTTATTTTTGTGCTTAGGAAATATAACTAGTAGTATGTTAGAGGCATGTTTGAACATAAAGGGAAATCTAAGAGTAAACTTTATATATATATATAAGCTTCATATATAAACTTTATATATATATGCATTTACTTCAGGCTTCTCAATACTGGTATCCTATTACACCTGTAGTTTTGGCTGAATCACTCCAAGGGCATTCTTCATTTTATGGAAACATGCCAAAAACTTGACCCAAGGCAGATAACTTAAGAGTGAGACATTACATTACAAAATGATTATAACAGGGTGCCTTGAGACTGTATGCTTCTTAACATAAAACTAAAATAAATAAATTTACATGCTGTTATGGATACCTTCTATTGTGAAAATTGTAGTGACAGTCTCTGGTGATGTCAGAAGACTTGTGTTCTAACTCTCACAGAATTTTCTGTGATAAATTGTTGCGGGTACTAAAAATTCTAGTGCCAGTTCTATCTTGGAATCTGTGGACTGTCTGGCCCAGCCAATTTCAGAAGTCTAACATAGGCAGTGAGAGAAGATGCAGTGGTAGCAGCTTCAAAGGTTTCAATAAGGAGCCAATGAAAATTGTTATGAGTGGGTTGATGGGAGTCAGTTGTAAAGCTGTGTATCTTAACCACTCCTAAACTTCTAAAGATTCAGCCATTACTCAGAGGGCAAGTTTAACCACTGCTGGTTAATGTGGCTTTCTATAAAGGATAAAGTGCTAAATACAGGCAATCTTTGACTTCTGGCACTTCAACCCAAGCTATGTGGTAACTGGAACTGTGGTGGTGGGTTTAGAGGTGTTTGAGAATGAAATGACTACTTGGAGTGAGTTCCAAGTCAATGGCGAGGTTCATATAGCAGCTAGATGCCCGTTTCTTGGGAGACTTTAAGAGAGATAAAAGTACCTGATGGGGGTTGGACTAGATGACTTCTAAGGATGCCTTCCCGCTCTATGGTTCCATGGTGAGCATCAATTTAGTCACTTATAGCACTTACAACAAGAGACTGACTTGATGTTAACCTGCTTTCTAAAGTGTACTGGGTACAGACCCCTATCTTCTGGCTCAGTCTAGCTCCAAGTGGCCTTAAACTACCCCCCTCACTACCAATCAGCGTTGGCAACTCCTGCCAGCTCAAGTACACTGGCAGCAAGAGAAGGTGACAAACCTAAGCTAACAGAAGCAGACAGAAAGGGAAGAGAGTAAAAATGGTTCTTAGGATCAAGGGAAGTTGCTCCAAAGTCATGAGCCTGGTTTCTGTTGATCTGCTTTGATGTGGCTTGGTAAACTACTACTGAGAGTGATTTCAAAACGGAGAGACAAACATGTAAAGCTAATCATTGCAAGTCAATGTGCTCAGTGTTCTAATAGAGGCCTGGACAAAGTGCTATATGGATACAGAGATGGACCAACTTTACTGGGGAGTGTCTAGGAAATCTCACAGAGGAAGTAATGAGCAAGTTGAGTCTTGAAGGATGAGTAGGAGTTGACTAGCTAGAAATGGAGAGAGGTGTGATTGGCAGGGGAAAAAAAAATGTTCAAAAGCCACAGAGACACGGAAGACTACATTTGGGAAGTGGGAGTGTGCATGGCTGGAGTGTGAGGTTAAGGCCTTGGATGCTGTGCTTTTGAAGAAGGATGGGAATAGGAACTGGGGGGGAGAGGCAGGGGCAGACAAAGAATGGTGACACTTTAGAACGTGAGCTTAATTCTGAGTGAAATACAGGCTTTGGAATGACTGATTTTACTCCAGACAAGATGGGTAGGCAGAAAGGGTATTCGTGTCATGGGTATAGTGTATCTTAGTCACTCAGTCATGTCCAATTCTTTGCGACCCCATGGACTGTAGCCCACCAGCCTCCTCTGTCCATGGGATTCTCCAAGCAAGAATACTGCAGTGGGTAGCCATTCCCTTCTCCAGGGGATCTTCCCAACCTAGAGATTGAACCTGGGATCATCTCCTGTATTCCAGGCAGATTTTTTACCATCTGAGCCACTAACAGTAAATGAGGAGAGTTTAGTCACACCAGCGGGTAAGTCTGAGTCCATTCTGTCTGATGGGGTAAGCCTGCTGTTCTAAGCAATAACAAAAGCTATGACGAGGACGATGCAACAGCATGGGAGGGCACAGATGCTTAGACAGCAGACGCACACCTTAGTGAGCTGATGCATGAGGCATGGGAACATCTTAATACACCAGAGATGACAACTTTAAAAGGCAGTCTTTTCAACTGTCTTTTAAAAAGGAGCAATTACATTTAGAACATGTCTTTATAACCTTGTGAATTTAACAGTCATCCATTCACCACTGAGGTGCTTAAGAGTTGCTTCAGCTGAAATCCACTATTATCTGAGATGGCTCCCACTCCCAGCCACTACAGGAAAGAGGAACTAAGACACAATTTCTCCAAACTTCTCTGAAACCAGGGATCAAACCAGAGATCTCCCCTTTTGTCCGCAGCATTTTCAGGCCCGTTGAAACCCAAACTGTGTTCTCAGTCCCACCACTACTCCTAATACCTCTTTCTTCCAGTGTCACACTGGCTCCCTTCAAAGGGCTTTTGAAAAGAAACTAACATTTTGAATATTCTTTTTTTTTTCTTTTGAGAGTCAAAGCAAGTATTATTGGACTTAGTATTAACTATTTCTGGTCTTCTCAGCTGGTAAAGAATCTGCCTGCAATGCAGGAGACCCCAGTTTGACTCCTGGGTTGGGAAGTTCCCATGGAGAAGGGATAGGCTACCCACTCCAGTATTCTTGGGCTACCCTGGTGGCTCAGACTGTAAAGAATCAGCCTGCAACGTGGGAGACCCTGCGTTCGACCTCTGGGTTGGGAAGAGGGTATGGCTACTCACTCCAGTATACTTGCCTGGAGAATTTCCATGGGCAGAGGAGCCTGGCAGCCTACAATCAATGGGGTCACAAAGATTTAGACACAACTAAATGAATAAGCGCACACACCTATTTCTGAGATAGTTCAGTTTGGGGTACTCCAAGTGTGGCATGTTTCATATGCTGAGACAATGCTGAGGTTTGGGGTGTGGTACTAAATCGCCCACATGTTCTTGTCTGAAGCCCCCTGGAATCCACTGCCCAGGGTCTAGGGTGCAGGCTGTCAATCAGAGCAAAACAAAGCCAAGTGGCCCAAATGGGGATTGAACCTGTGACCTCATTAGCAATGTCAGTCTAGCCACAGTGTATGGGTTATTTATTGCTCTTCATAATATTGCAATGCAGCTCCACTCATTTCCAAGGCTTAGCAGCCTTCTCCCTACTTAGGTAAGCAAATCAATCCACCCCCCCTTAGCCAAGGAGCAGTGGAAGGCCATTTTGAAGAATGATTTAGATTTAAAGCAGCCTGAAGAAGCGTTTCTCTTTCCTCCCATACTTAGTGAAATGGCAGCCTTTTAAATCAGCTTTGTGGAACATATAAAGTAGTCCTAGAAGTAGTCAGGTATAGGAACAGGAAGTTGAGTTCTGGGCAATCCCTTGAATTAAAGCTTCTGAAGGATTTATTTTATGGCTTTTTCTAATCTTCTCTTTCACCACTAGAAAGGACACAAGAGTTAGTACTTCAATGTATAAATTTTAAAAATGAGGCTTAAAAACAGGAGAAAACCTGCTAAACCTGATTTGAATGATGAAGCCTATGCTGCTGCTAAGTCACTTCAGTCATGTCCGACTCTGTGCGACCCCATAGACGGCAGCCCACCAGGCTCCCCCATCCCTGGGATTCTCCAGGCAAGAACACTGTAGTTTTCATATATTTATTTACAAAGTAGCTTCGTGGGCTGAAGTAAAATTGTGAAACTAATTTAAAATTTTTCTGAACATGAGACCAACTGTAAATCTATACTTTATGAATCTAATGAATTTTCTTCACTTTTAAATTTTAAACATACTGAAAAGGTACATTTGATATTAACAATGATTAGATGTACATTCTCAATAGAAGTTATTAAATACTAGTTTTCACCTTTAAAAATCCTTAGCACCTATGAAATTCTTATTCCAGTAGAATTTTTTTGTTATCATTTGTTGATGTCTATTTTATTTGTTATATACTATGGGTGTTTTAATTAATTTCATTAATAAGAAGCAGCTGAGAAAATGTAGATATCATGCTTGCTTTTTATTTAAAGAGTGAGAGAGAATGTAAAAAAAAATCTGGAAATTGTTTCTAAGACAAATATATTTATAATGTAAGATAAAGGGCTAACAATTAAGTGTTTAGGTGTTAAGGAACACCAAATTGTTACCAATAATGAAAAGGAAAATGTTTACCAAAGGCTACTACTCCGGATATCCACATCTGAGGTAGTTGAAAGTTTGGGGGAAGGGCAAAGATCACTGAAGAGGGCTGTTTCTTTTGCCTATTAAGGAAGTCTTTTAACAAGTATTTGCTCATGCTCATAAAATAATAGCTGAAAATTTAATACGAAATTGCTGCCCCCAAACTTAAACATTCAATTATTTTAGAGCACTCAAATAACTAGTAACATTGTCCCTTAGAGAGGTAAGTGTATATTATTTGCATGATATTCTAGACATGAATAATCACCTTGAGCATACATTGGTGTTAGCATCTTCTTCTTCCAGAATACTAAGATACAAATCCATTCTCTTGTTCATTCATGCCCTAATGACTCAAATACTTCAGACATTTATAAGTAGACCCAATATTTAGTTTTTAGAATGTTCAGACAAAAGTAAATATATTGTTAAATGCCTATGGTATGATTTTAGACCACATCTAATGTGATACTAATTTCATACAATATTTGTGTTCTAATTTATCTTTACCACTTCAGTCTTTTACCCCCACCCCCCAAAAATGAAGAATATTTCAAGCAGTGAGTCTTAGGAAAGGAGGTAGATATCAGTTTACTGGACTGGAACAAAACATGGATTTACTTTAATGGGACAAAAGGAAAGTGAAATCTAAACTATTAACTTTTAGTTTCCTTCATTTGCCAAGCATCAGGGCTATATTCCAACTGGTTGTAGACACTTTGGTGAAGAGCGTGTGTGTGTGTGTGTGTGTGTGTGTGTGTGTGTGTGTGTGTGTGTGTGTGTGTGTGTGTGTGTGTGTGTGTGTGTGTGTGTGTGTGTGTGTGTGTGTGTGTGTGTGTGTGTGTGTGTGTGTGTGCGCGCGCGCGCGCGCGCGCGCACGTACTCTGTTTCTGAGGTTTAGACACTTTGGTGAAGAGCGTGTGTGTGTGTGTGTGTGTGTGTGTGTGTGTGTGTGTGTGTGCGCACGCGCGTGCACGTACTCTGTTTCTGAGGTTTTATTTTTTTCCATAGCAAGTTCATTCCCTTTCCCTTTAAAATATTTATTAGTAAAATCTCTCAGAATACCCAATACCTTGTATATGGTCACTTTGATAATAACAATTTACATACATCCCTATAATCTGGACTTTTGTCCACAAAGGAGAAAAGAAACCAAAAAGTGGTATAGTGTTTTGCTTTTACTCAGAGTGAACTGGGAATGGACTAAATAATCTCATAAATTGCTTTAAATACATTTCTGCTTTTATTAAAGATGTAGAATGTCTGTTTATCCAGTATAACTTCCTCTGACGCTTTGGCAAAAATCACTTTGTACCTAGGACTATAATTATTTATATAACTTATCTCTCCTACTATACTATAAACTCCTAAGGCAAAATTTAGACTAGATTTACAGGATGAACTGTTTAAACATAGTTAAAGGAAGAAAAAGCAGCTTTTTAAGAGCAAAGGGGTAAAGTTTAGAGATAGATGTAAGAATAGGTTCAATTTCTCCTAGTTTACCCTCTCCTTATGAAACACAAAAACCAAGAGCTCTGATAGAGCAAAACACCATTTTCAGTTTCTTCCACACCTTCACCAATTTTCAGCTTCTCTCACACCTTCACCTTCTTACTGATTTTTGACCCAAAGGCTTTGTGCCTGTGTCTCAAAGAAGCAGAGATTCCAGCTGGAGACTCTGAAGATCTGGAAGATGTGATAAGGAATTACAATCTGATATATTCAATACACTTAATTTCTGTGGCACTAGGTGCTATATGAACTCAGACACGTCTCTACAACTCAGGAGTCATCACCCATATTGGGAATGGTTCTCTCTGTTTGGTTTCTCCTGCCACATTCTCTTGCCCAGTTTTTGGCCACATCTCTCCACATTAGCACAACGATGGAATAATGAAGGCATGCATTAAAATAGTGGCTAAAGTGAAGATTCCAGATTCTGACATACTGAGTAAAGGACATTTAGCAAGCTAGGTTCCAAACTACACCTCAAATTAAATGCTTATAAAATCTGACAATTTCTCACTTGGTACTTTATATACTGAAACTAACAAATGAGGGATAAATTTTAGGACTCAAGCCATGCTACCATTTGTAAAAGGTATCATTCCTTCCAAAGAAATCCCAGGGCTGATCTCCTTCAGAATGGACTGGTTGGATCTCCTTGCAGTCCAAGGGACTCTCAAGAGTCTTCTCCAACACCACAGTTCAAAAGCATCAATTCTTTGGTGCTCAGCTTTCTTCACAGTCCAACTCTCACATCCATACATGACCACTGGAAAAACCATAGCCTTGACTTGTCTCTGCTTTTCAATATGCTATCTAGGTTGGTCATAACTTTCCTTCCAAGGAGTAAGCGTCTTTTAATTTCATGGCTGCAGTCACCATCTGCAGTGATTTTGGAGCCCCCAAAAATAAAGTCTGACACTATTTCCACTATTTCCCCATCTATTTCCCATGAAGTGATGGGATTGGATGCCATGATCTTTGTTTTCTGAATGTTGAGCTTTAAACCAACTTTTTCACTCTCCTCTTTCACTTTTATCACGAGGCTTTTTAGTTCCTCTTCACTTTCTGCCATAAGGGTGGTGTCATCTGCATATCTGAGGTTATTGATATTTCTCCCGGCAATCTTGATTCCAGCTTGTGTTTCTTCCAGTCCAGCATTTCTCATGATGTACTCTGCATATAAGTTAAATAAGCAGGGTGACAAGATACAGCCTTGACGTACTCCTTTTCCTATTTGGAACCAGTCTGTTGGTCCATGTCCAGTTCTGACTGTTGCTTCCTGACCTGCATACAGATTTCTCAAGAGGAAGGTCAGGTGGTCTGGTATTCCCATCTCTTTCAGAATTTTCCACAGTTTCTTGTGATCCACACAGTCAAAGGCTTTGGCATAGTCAATAAAGCAGAAAGAGATGTTTTTCTGGAACTCTCTTGCTTTTTCCATGATCCAGCGGATGTTGGCAATTTGATCTCTGGTTCCTCTGCCTTTTCTAAAACCAGCTTGAATATCAGGCAGTTCACAGTTCATATATTGCTGAAGCCTGGCTTGGAGAATTGTGAGCATTACTTTACTAGCATGTGAGATGAGTGCAATTGTGCGGTAGTTTGAGCATTCTTTGGCATTGCCTTTCTTTGGGATTGGAATGAAAACTGACCTTTCCCAGTCCTGTGGCCACTGCTGAGTTTTCCAAATTTGCTGGCATATTGAGTGCAGCATTTTCACAGCATCTCTTTCAGGATTTGAAATAGCTCAACTGGAATTCCATCACCTCCACTAGCTTTGTTCGTAGTGATGCTTTCTAAGGCCCTCTTGACTTCACATTCCAGGATGTCTGGCTCTAGGTGAGTGATCACACCATCGTAATTATTTGGGTCTTGAAGACCTTTTTTGTACACTTCTTCTGTGTATTCTTGCCATCTCTTCTTAATATCTTCTGCTTCTGTTAGGTCCATACCATTTCTGTCCTTTATCGAGCCCATCTTTGCATGAAATGTTCCCTTGGTATCTCTAATTTTCTTGAAGAGATCTCTAGTCTTTCCCATTCTGTTGTTTTCCTCTATTTCTTTGCATTGATCGCTGAGGAAGGCTTTCTTATCTCTTCTTGCTATTCTCTGAATTCTGCATTCAGACACTTATCTTTCCTTTTCTTCTTTGCTTTTCGCCTTTCTTCTTTTCACTACTATTTGTAGGGCCTCCCCAGACAGCCATTTTGCTTTTTTGCATTTCTTTTCCATGGGGATGGTCTTGATCCCTGTCTCCCGTACAATGTCACGAACCTCAGTCCATAATTCATCAGGCACTCTATCTATCAGATCTAGGCCCTTAAATCTATTTCTCACTTCTACTGTATAATCATAAGGGATTTGATTTAGGTCATACCTGAATGGTCTAGTGGTTTTCCCTGCTTTCTTCAATTTAAGTCTGAATTTGGCAATAAGGAGTTCATGATCTGAGCCACAGTTAGCTCCTGGTCTTTTTTTTGTTGTTGACTGTATAGAGCTTCTCCATCTTTGGCTGCAAAGAATATAATCAATCTGATTTCGGGAGAACGTAAAACTGGGCTATGTCAAGTATTTTAATTTTAAAGCAGTATATTTATACATAAAAACGTAATGCAGATTAGGCATTCATTTACAAAGTACCTGGTCATTTCTCTTACACTTAGGTTTTATTTTTTTTTCTTTTTAATTTTAGTTTGTTTGCTTTCAGAATTGCACTTTTTTATTATAAATTCATTTTAATTGGAGGTTAATTACTTTACAATACTGTATTGGTTTTGCCATACGTCAACATGAATCTGCCACAGGTGTACACGTGTTCCCCATCCTGAACCCCCCTCCTACTTTCCTCCCCTACACTTAGGTTTTAGAGATTAAGAGACCACAAACAAACTAGATCACTATCTTCTATATAACAGTTAGTTTTTACAAGAAGAAAGGGCACTCATACAGATTTTTGCATGCCCATGTTCATGGTAGCATGATGTGCAATAGTCAAAAAGTAGAAGCCATCCAAGTTTTCATGCATGGATGAATGGACAAAATGTAGAAGACACATATAATGGAATGTTATTTAGCCTTAAAAAGGAAGTAAATTCTAACACATGGGTGAATCATGAAAACATTATGCCAAATGAAATAAGCCAGTCATAAAAGACAAATATGGTATGCTTCCACTTGTGTGAGGTACCTGGAAGAGTGAGAGTCATAGAGACAGAAAGTATTAGAATGATGGTTGTCAAGGGCTTGGGAAGCAGGAAATGGGGAGTTAGACTTTAGTGGGTACAGAGTTTCAGTTAGGGAAGATTAAAAAAGTTCTGGAGATGAATGGTGGATGATTGCATCATCAGTGTGAATGTATCTAAGGCCATAGAACTATACACTTAAAATTAAAGTAGTAAATTTTATGCTATGTATATTTTACAATAAAAAAGAGTATAGCTGAGTAACATGAAGAAAACTGAATAATATCTAGTCACAGATGAAAACAGTGAGTTACCAGACATCCTTTTTTTTTTTTAAGGACACCTATACCTGACGAGTCTTTAATTTCACTATTTTTGGTTTTATTCTCTCCTTCTCTCTTATTCCTAACCTACTAAGTTTATTTGATTCCATTTATAAGTTTTATGATTTATATATAGGTTTTAAGACTGAAAGACCAGACTCCAAGAATCACTAACTGTTATGTTCAAAAGAATTGTATTCTTCTTGGAGTCTAACCCATAATTTACATTCAGGCAAAGAACATTATTTCATTTCATATGATAGTATATTTTTGTAAAAAGCATTATTCTTTTATACAATATTAATCCAAGTCAATTTTCTTCTGACTAGTCTATTAAAATAATGTTCTAAACTTCATCTTAACTGCTAACTAGAATTTTTGAAGAATTATTGACCCACAATTTATAGGAACCTGCTTTCAAGTTCATTATTTTCACCAGGAAGCTGCAAAACATACATTCTCAAAAAATTTTATTTTATCTTATCTTAAATGTAGTAGTTAAGAGCTTGCACTTTGCAGTCAGATAGCCTAGGTTTGAATCCTGTTTCTACCACTTACTAGATGTGTGATTGGGTACATTATTTAAATTCTCTAAATCTCAGTTTCCTTGTTTTTAAAACGTGGATATTAATACCTAAGAGTTGTTGTCAGCACTATGCATATAAAGCTCCTCTGCAGTATCTGACATGTAGTTGCTGCTAAGTCACTTCAGTCGTGTCCGACTCTGTGTGACCCCATAGACGGCAGCCCACCAGGCTCCCCGTCCCTGGGATTCTCCAGGCAAGAACACTGGAGTGGGTTGCCATTTCCTTCTCCAATGCATGAAAGTGAAAAGTGAAATGGAAGTCGCTCAGTCATGTCTGACTCTTTGCGACCCCATGGACTGCAGCCTACCAGGCTCCTCTGTCCATGGGATTTTCCAGGCAAGAGTACTGGAGTGGAGTGCCATCGCCTTCTCCACTGACATGTAGTAAGTTCTTAAAAAACAGGAGCTATGAATACCACTAATAACAACAGCATGTAGAAATGATAAGTGTCCTATGCCACTTTTAAAAATGACAACACAGTCATTTTGACTCTAATATGAATCCAGAAAAAAGAACAACTGTGTATTTTGAGACTTGTTTTCTTTGTTCCTCTCTTCCAAATAACTTCATTCTTATTATCATATTAAGCAAAAAAAGAAATTAAGTCCAACAAAAATGAGAACACCAGGTACGTATGTGTGTATATACATACACAAACACTCATCTCTCTCTAATGTGTTGTACATGATTTCAGCAAGTTGTACAGAAACATGGGGAAAAAGTTGAAAAGTAAACAGGAAGAGTAGACTGCATTTGTATATGTACAAATACAAGTGTAGGCAAATTTTTAAGTTCAACTATTTGAATGATTCATTCAGAATCATATTATCGTCAGAAAAAATATACTGTAATTCCTCTGGTAATTGCCCTAGGAGGCAGATCCACAAGTTTTACCAACGTACACAAGAGAATTTCATTTTTTTTTAAGTAAAAACAAACTGCTACTACAGTTACTGCTACTAAGGATTTCTAAAGTATACAATATTTGATACTGGGATTTCTGCCATGGTTTCATTTTAAAGTACAAAGGTTTTGATACTATCTACTTGGACACCCCAACTTTAAAGAAAAATGGAAATTTTATAACATACTTCTGTTTCTGAAAATGTGTTCCTTGGAGCACTAATGGCATAACATAAGAGGGTGGGAGGATAAAAGGGTTCTGAGAAATCCTGCAGTGAGCAAAGCTGTTTAAAGTTGTTTAACTAGTGTTCCCAAAATTTATTTGACCATATAATTCTTTTTTCAAGCAATACCAAGGAACCAGTATTCCTTATAACAACTTATTTTAGGAAATGTATAATAAATTGTCTTTCATTCGCTATTTAAAAGGTAATTTTATGCACCTGTCCCAAAGATAGTCACTGGCAGAATTTGCTAAAGTCCCAAAATGAGTCCATGATATTTCATGTCAGGGAAGAAAATCTAACATGCCTAGATTTATACTTGTACTATCTTGTAGTTATTTCCAGAATGTGTGTTTTAACCCCTTTTCTGCCTGTTATTTATATATTATTTAATCAAGTCCAAACACCCCACTTCTAATACCTGTGAAAATCTAAGAATCAATGTGACTCTCCAAGTCTTTTCCTTTCTTTCTGGGCTTTGGTGTAAGCTAAGACAACCCTGTAGCTATGAGCTACATCTTCAAATATAAGAATACTTAACTCAGTTACCAGCATTTTAATAACTGGTGATATGAGCTGCATTGATGCAATTCTATAGTAAAATAATGAAGCTTCTACAACATTAATCCTGAAGCAACACAGCGACTGATTATTATTGCTACTTCATTCCCCTGACATCTCCCTAACATTCCTATAAAGTATATAAAGTACTCTAAACACTGCTTTATCTACTGGAGATTGAGAAGCTTGCCCCAAGTTCCAAGAGTCAACAGGGACCAATTTCCTGTTGGACAGACATCGTGCATTTTACAACTATAGAAACTGCATCAGATAATCACCCTGAAATATGAACAAAAACAGGAAATTCCTTTACTAATAGCTTATTATTTAAGGAATTTTTTCTTTTGAAATAATTTTAGAACACAATTTGCTAGAAATCTAAACTTGAACCAAAAAAATCTGATGGCATGCTAGATAGCTTTTTTGTGAGTTCAGAAATTAAGAACAAAGTTTTAACAACTGTAATGAGGCATTCATTACTTTGTCTTCATGTTGGATGAAACAAAATAAGTAAGCTACAGTTAACTCTGGGTAAAGTAAGAATGTGAATGATTATGCTGTCAGGCTGTTGCATCACTTTCTTCTTAGGTTCTCCCTTCAATTCCAGAAGTATATAAAAGTGTAACAGAATGGGTGAGGCGGCATAGACATCAACAATTTTTAAAAAGCCTAACAAAGAAGACACAATGACTGTTATTATGGAAATAACACATGTAAGTAATCCATGGATATTTGGTCATTGATTTTCAAGTTATACAAAATAAGCTGATCATTGAAAGAAAAAAAAAAACAAAGACATTTATGGCAGAATACATGTAATCACAGTATTCTATATTATGATAATATATATCAATAACATTTTATCAGAGATATGGCAAATGGTCGAGGAGAAAAAAGTCTGACATGAAAGGAGTCAAGAATGTTGACAATTCAGGAAAGGAAAAGGAGTTAAGAATCAAGTTTAAGTTTCATAAGGTTTTTTTTTTTTTTAATGTAGAAGTAGAGGTAACAAAAATTGGTCTTCACCTGGTAAGTGTGTACTCCCTGAGTCCTGAATGCAAATTCATGGCAGAAAAAGTACCTATGCATCCACGCAATCTTTTGTCTCGACCAATCTTCCATGTTACAAACAGTGGGCTGTAATGGAAGATAAAAATAGGGTAAATCAATCAATTCAATTCAAAGCAATATTTGTTGAATATTTACTATACCAAGGTTAGGTGCCTGAAATACAAAGACTAGATGACAGGCCCTCAGGGGCTTAGCTGCATTTAGAAACAATTATAGCTACACTGTATTAAATGTATTCTTTATGTTGTTGGTGGTTTAGTCACTAAGTGTCTGGCTCTTTTGAGACTCCATGGACTGTAGCCCACCAGGCTCCTTGGCCCATGCGATTTCCCAGGCAAGAATACTGGAGTGGGTTGCCATTTCCTTCTTTAGGGAATATTCCTGATCCAGGTATTGAACCTGCATCTCCTGCACTGCAGGTGGATTCTTTACCATCTGAGCCACCTCGAAAGCTCTATATGTTACAAAGTCCAATAAGCGGCTTTAACAGATTATGTTAATCCTCATCAACAACTCTAGAGGCCTGATACTATTACTAACATTTCCAATTTTACAGATGAAGCAGTACCACAGTTAATACATCATGAAGTAGGAACTCAAACCTAGCCAGTCTTGACTACAGAGCCATTACTGCCTGCTAAGTCACTTCAGTTGTGTCCGACTCTGTGCGACCCCATAGACAGCAGCCCACCAGGCTCCTCCATCCCTGGGATTCTCCAGGCAAGAACACCAGAGTGGGTTGCCATTTCCTTCTCCAGTGCATGAAAATGAAAAGTCAAAGTGAAGTCGCTCAGTCGTGTTCGACTCTTAGCGACCCCATGGACTGCAGCCCACCAGGCTCCTCCGTCCATGGGATTTTCCAGGCAAGAGTACTGGAGTGGGGTGCCATTGCCTTCTCCTGCCTAATTCCTCATTTAAAACTCAAGTCACAGATTGATTCCTAAGTCTAGTCTAGAAAATCCGGGTAAAAAGCAACAGATTCAATAAATACTTACTGAATGTACGGGGGTGGGGGGTGCAAAGCACTGGGAAAGGCGCTATTGGAGATACGTGCTATTGGAGATGGTGCTATTGTAGTTGCCTAAGACATAGTCTTTGCTCTCTGAGAGCCAGTATAGGAGGAAGGCTTGTTCACAGCTAACTAACAGAAGGCAAAAGGAACTAAGTGCTAGAAGCCCTGTCCAAAATACCACAGATTAAGCTACTGGGATAGAAGAAAATTTCATCAAGTGTGATCATCTTCAGCTTGGCCTAGAAGAATGAGTAGGGTTTGGAGAGGTGAATGTCAATAGCAAATATTAACAAAGTAATACTCTGAAACTAGAAAAGTTTATTTCAATTTTTAGATAAAATTACTGCCAATAAATAAAATCTTTCAAGCATCAAATATCAAAATGTCAATTAGAACGGCAACAAGAAAATAATTTAGTTGTTTGGATTGTTGTTTTAAGAAGGGTAATACAGTTTTTTTTGAGTTCACCGTCTGCAGACTTTATTTTTTATATATTCTTTTTAAAAATTCATTTATTTTTAACTGGAGGATAATTGCCTTACAATGGATTTCTGCCATATATCAACATGAGTTGATGTTATACCATAGGTATACCATAGGTATAACATGCAGTAATACAATTTTAAATGAAATTTAATACAGTAGATGTTTGGATTCTGCAGCAAAGCACTCACAGCCTCAATCAGTGGTTAATTTTAAAAACAACTCTTTTATAAATAGAAGCAACTTTGTCAGGTTTTATAAAATAAATTAATTCATACATTTTAGAACATTTTGTAAAAAGATTAACACTCTATAGTTGGGGATGGCCCCTGTTAATAGAGTAGTCACAGAATTTGGTATAACATAATACACTTCAGCTTTCTAAAAACTAAAATTTTATGGGATATAACATATGTCATGTATTTCTTACACAATTATGTATATTTTATATTAATATATTTATAATTTTATATTAATATACTGGAGAACACATTCTTTATTTAATGTACTCTCTAATCAGTCATCAGCAGTTGGGGGAAAAGATATCCTATTCAAACACTTCAGTCATCCACCTCAAACATTTAGATTATGCTGTGTTCCAACAAGTAACCACAATGGCAGAGAGATTCCCAAATAAATAATCCAAACCAGGGAGCAGTACTAAGAATTACCTTCTTCTAAGAGCCAAATGCCCAGAGGCACTGAAAAAGACGACTAAGTGTAAGGCCAAGTTTCGTCAGGTATTATTCACATGCTGGATGACCTATACTAAAGGTACTAAAATAAAAAGCAAAAGGTAAATTTTAGGGGTTTTTTTTTGTTTTGTTTTCTACATCATATGTACTATATTATAACTTGATACAGGGTTCTAATGCTCCAGCTGAAATCTTTCTCTAATTGCTCTTGATTACTAGTTGATCAGGAAGATAAGTATTAGATGGGATCACTTTCTCACCAATTCTTCCATTACTTGTACAAATACTAATATCCTAAAATTCACACATATTGTCTTTAAAAATGAATTTCATCTCTTCATTTTTCACCTTCTAACTTGAGGTCAATGTCAGTAATCATTAAATGAAGAGTAAGATGTCAATTCTCTCCCATAACAATGCCTATACAAAAGATCTGTATGTAAGATATCTTGGCAGATTCAGAACAAAGTGAATCATTCTGTACTATATATAACAATATGTCTTTAAAATTCCATGACACAATAACACAGAACTAAGTTGTATATTCTCTTCCTCAGTGACTTAAGTGGGAAACCTAAAAGTAGGAATGAATTTATTTGCTATCAAAAACATGAAAGTCATTTAAAAGTACTTTTCCTTCAAGCCTCTTATTTATCCCACTAAAATAGATAAGCATACCATTTTCACTGTAATCCTGTCTATTCAAGCAAACGTTAGAAATTTATAGAGTAAATTAAAAAAGAACACCATTAAACTATATTGTGAAATGTGTTGGAGGGTATTCAAGCACATAGTGGGAGAAATTATATACAGTTTCTTTGTTGTTGTTGTTCAGTTGTGTCTGACTCTTTGCAACCCCACGAACTGCAGCATGCCAGGCTTCCCTATCCTTCACCATCTCCCAGAGTTTTCTCAAACTCATGTCAGTAATGCCATCTAACCATCTCATTCTCTGTCGTCCCCTTCTCCTCCTCTCTTCAATCTTTCCCAACATCAGGGTCTTTTCCAATGAGGTGGCTCTTCGCATCAGGTGGCCAAAGTATTGGAGCTTCATCATCCATCCTTCCAGTGAATATTCAGGACTGATTTCCCTTAGGATTGACTGGCTGATCTCTTTGCAGTCCAAGGGACTCTCAAGAGTCTTCTCCAACACCACAGCTCAAAAGCGTCAATTCTTCGGCGCTCAGCCTTCTTTATGGGCCAACTCGCACAGTTTCTTATTAGGCTATGCTGTGACTGATGAAGGAATGATTCACTCAGAGGGTAGAGTGCTAGAGGATAAACTGCATTTTGCCAGGCTCTCCTGGCCTGGGAGAACAGGTGCTCCATAATAAGCAAGGGCATGGAGAAGTAAAAGCACACAACACTTTCAGAGACCAAGAAGTAGTCTGACAATGCTGATAACTCATTATGGTCTCTTCCATATTTAACACTCTATGAATTTTAGGCACTGTTGAGTATATGTTCTCAAGAGCCCTCATAGAGGTAGAGCAGATGCAGAATCGCCTGTACTCTCCCTGTTGCTTACCTGCCCCAGGCAACATCCTCTTTGGTGGGGGTGGTATTGCAGGGCAGTATCTGTGTCAAAGATGGGAGGGACTGCTACTTGACAACCCCACTGTATTTAGGACAGAAGCCTGAAGATGGAAGAAACCAGACCTTTAGTAGACAGAATGAAACTACTCCTTCGAAATCTGGGACTCAAATTTCTCACTTGCAAATGCTCATCCAAAGTCTTTTATAAAGAACATGTTATGTGGAAATTAAAAAACCCCAAACATCTAAAAGCAATATTTATTTAATGGGGAAAATAACTTGGGAAGTTAAGCATTTTAAAGTAGACTGAAACAGAATAAACACAATGGAGCACAAGAGATTGTATCTTGTATATCTACAACTACTTTGTACAGGGCAATGGCTATGGGAACATTCAATACATATCATCTAAAACTAGCAACAAAAGTTTTTCTTTTCCTAACACACAGAGGGAAGAAATAGGCAATTTCATTCTTAAATGTGTTATTAAAACATATGAGTTCCCAAAAGGATATAAAACATCAACATAATCAGAGACAGATCAAAGCAGAAAAAGGGACTTGAGCCTGTTGAGAGGAGCTGCTTACTCAATGACAGGGAAATTTAAAAAAAAAACAAACAAACCAGTTCATAGTCATAGTAAGACAAAGAGTGAATGTTTTTTGAAAATACTTTCACTATATAGTTTTAAATACTTTCACTATATGGTTTGAGGCCACCAACATACATTGAAAAAAAAAAGCTACAAACCAGAAAGGGGTTCAAAATGAAATGAAATATTAATGGAAATATTTATTTGAAAGTAACCAGACATAGCTTTTCAAGGAATGTTGCCACTCCTGAACAGTTTGTGCCACTATGTTCTGAGAAATGTTTGGGGGAAAGTAAATGCTCTCCATTTTTCCAAGTCTGTAGAGGAAGTGGAAGTAACCACCTAATCTAGGTAAATCCTCCCTGCCAACTGACAGACAGTACTATCAGGTCAATAGTAGCTCTTAGGGGAAATGCAGTTGCATGGAATCAGCAAAAGTCCAGAATAGCAATGTAAATCTGAGAAGGATACTCCCAAGTTGCATGCCACTTCCTATGCCTCTTTTCTAAGACTATTCTATTGATGTAGATCAGGATAGATTAGAAATATGTTTGTGGGAGAGGGGTACAACCATGAAAAAGGCATATTTACTTAATATATTTACCATAATATCTCCTCTGCCATACCAAGGCAAAAACAAAGGTTAAAAATATCTTTGGACATTAGCAAGCCCCTACTCTGGCAATTTACTCTTTAGAATGAGATCTGTAGGTGGTAACATTAACAATACAATGTCAATCCCTAGCAATATACTAATGACTGCTATAGGGGTCTTCAACAGGTTATTATAGGTAGATATAGGAAAAGAGAGAAGTTCCTCTAGCTTGGTTCTTCTGCCATCAAACAATGATTGTTTTTCAACTGAACTCAGGCTCCTCACCAACTCAGTCCATTGTATTACTCATAACATCCAACTCAACATTGTAATTCCACAGTACCTAGAAGCTCAGAGAACCACAGAAATGGCAGTCTTCCTTCCACAAGCAGATTAAAACCTTTCATATTCTATTTCAACCCAAAGCTATATATTTCATTTCCAAACTGTATAAACAACAGATTCAATTTGTTAAAATGTACTCAATTATCATTAAATCTCATATTAGTCTGCTCAAGTCACCATAACAAAATAACATAAACTGAGTGGTTTAAACAACAGAAATTAATTTTCTCAAATTCTAGAGGATAGGAAGTCCAAGATAAAGGTTCCTGTAGGGTTGTTTCTGAGAGCTCTCTTCCTGGCTTGTAGATGGCTGCTTAGTCTTAGCATGGCCTTTCCTCTGAACTTCAAAATGAGAATGAGTATCCACATGAGCTCTTTAGTATCTCTTGAAAGGACACTAATCCTATTTTATCATGGCCCCATCCTTATGACCTCATTTAACCTTAATTATTTCGTTATAGGCTCTAACTCCAAATACAGTCCTGGGGGGCTAGGGTTTCAACTATATGTTTCAAATGTAGTCTTAGGGGGTTAGGGTTTCAACATATGGATTTTGTGGGGACACATAGCAAATCACTAACAAAAATGTTAGCACATATTTCAAAGTTTATGTAGTAAGTTATCTAAGGTTATTAGGTGAAAGAGCTTTTAAGAGATTATCTATTCCCTCTTCATTTTACAGGTGAAAAGCAAAAAGCTCTCCAAGTATAATGTAGGGTCAACTAGTTAGTGTTAGAACCTGGCTACTTCTGCAGATTTTCTTACTACTGATTTAAAATTTTAATTAAATTTAGAATTGTGAGTAGCAAGCCTAGATGTCTTCTAAAATACCAGAGAACAGGAAAACCCCAAAACTACTACACAGTACCACATAGGTGAACATAAGCACAAATCTCCTTTTCTCCCTCTCCTCTCAGAAGGAACAAGAGAAATTAGTTGAGAAGATACCGGGACAAACTGGAAATGTTGGATCAGCCTAGAAACACTGGACCCAATTTGCAAGCTTCTATACTATTCCCATTAGAAGCCATAGCAAAATCTGTCATTTTACCTTTGATAGCCTACCAACACCCTTTCTCACTCCCTTGAAACCTTCATTATCTCCTATTGCCTAGCCAGCTTTCATTAAACTCAAAACTCAGGTGTTCTATCTAATATCTACAAATTTCCACCAAATCAAAATTCCCATATACCACTGGTTAACAACTGTTTAGTTAGGTACTAATCTGATTATTTAAGTAATTTGTACTACTTAATGAGACTTCTGAATGAATGAATCATTAATTAGTGAATGAAGCTTAACTCTTTCAGATAATTTGAAATTCAAATTGATAGGACTCCCTGAAGGAAGAGAAATAGGAGGAGGTACACGGTTGAGGGACAGAGAGAGAAGGTAAGGTTCTACAACATTTTATACTTTCTCATCCACAACAATCCTTTACTGCAGATAAGGAAAATACACTAAATCACCATTACAGCCTTATACCACACTCCTCCCTCCAGGATATTTCCTGTATCCCACAGGGCTCAGGAAAATAAGGAGATACTGCTTAAACAGACAGCACGGGATAGTATAAAAGGCCCTCAAACCCTGAAAGTGGGAATCAGTAATGGCCAATATTTCACTACTTTTCTCTGCCTGGAATTCCCAGAAATTCTGTCATAGCAGCATTGTATTCATAATGCTCATTTAACTGGCAAATGTCAGAGGAGAGGCAGTCTAAAGTCTTACAGATGATTGGGAAGGTTGAGTATGTGTGTGTGTCTTACAAATCAAGGGTAATCACCACCAACACACAACCAGGCAAATCACAAGCATACTTTTAAGGATTAGCTTGATTCTGCCATTTTTTGAACTGAAAGAACCATTTTTTACTTTTAGCAAGACCAAATCAACAATTTTCAGGAAACTAAAAAAACTCAGTTTCAGGCTTAATAAATTGAGATAGTCTCATTATTATTTTCATTTTTAAAGTCCCAAATTAGGTGAGAATGCTATCTGCATTGGAAAACAATACTACATTTGCACATATTCTCTCTTATTAGTTTACAATGCAGTGGGAACTAAATGTAATATATGGTAGCATTTGAAGGAAGAAAATAGCTTGTATTTTTTCTCATAACAGGAACAAACCATAAATCTTTACTATCTGAAAATCTAACTCATAAATTTTAAATGACAAATTGCTATAGATTATAAAAATAAAATAATTTCTATTTGGAATTCCTATTCTGAAACGATAAGAGCTCAAGGTTTGAGACTCAGCCTTAACTATGAAAATAATTAATTATTTTAATATAAAACAGACCGGGTCAAAAAAATGACCTACAGAAGTCCGAAGATTTCTAAACTCAATATAAGGAAAACTGAGAACTAGAACTAGATTCAGGGGTTTTAGAATGAATATTGATTGATATAGCAAACTTTTTAAAATGCCATTAAAAACTTCTATGGAACTATGTTTTGATACTTCCATTTGTATGTCAGATGCTCAGCCAGATGCTCAGGGAATTCATTAACACTTAAAACAAAGAAAACAACTAAGGTTTTTTTGTTGTTGTTGCAGTTTAGATCTGTCCCTACATCTTACCTCCCCAGCTAATGACCTATGTTCTGCAATCCTGTCATAGGAAATAAATATGCTGACTGATTTAAACACTAGTATAAAAAAAGCTGGAAAGTTTTTCAGCTTCTTCATTCTAGATTTTTATCTTATTTCCCATTCCAAGGAGGTCTCATGTAATGTACGAGCTTAGTAAGTGTGCTCAGTCCTGTCCAACTCTTTGGGACCCCAAGGACTGTAGCCCGCCAGGCTCCTCTGTCCATGGAATTTTCCAGGCAAGAATACTGGGCTGGGTTGCCATTTACTCCTCCAGAGGATCTTCCCAACCCAGGGATTGAACCTGCATCTCCTGAATCTCCTGCATCGACAGGCAAATTCTTTACCACTAAGCCACCTGGGAAGCCCAGCTTAGTAAGTAAGACCAGCAATAAAACTATGATGTATTTCTTTTTCACATTTTCTGAGTTTAGAAAGGTAACTGTTGATTTTAAGGTCCTTGTATTGGATTACTTGCTCCTTTGGGAGAAAGGAGCTAGATAGACTCAGATTTATGGCAGGAATTCGGCAAGCCTTTCTCACTTTAGGAGGAAGAAGAAAGGCAGGATTTAGGGACAAAGTACTCAACTGAGACCATATTTTGTATCAGGACAGCTTATGCTGCCTTCGCTTTCTTTCTTTCCCCTTCTCTTTAACTTTCAAAAAATACTTCAACCTCTTAAGAACCTCTATCATGAAATATCCAAGGGATTATGGTTTTTGACATGGAATTGACATTCTCACTTCCAAAGTGCTTCTTTTTAAAAATCAACTTTATTAAAGTATATTTTGCTGATAATAAAATCAGCCTTTTTAAGTGTTAAAATTCAAAGAATTTTGACAAATGTATATATACAGGTAACCTAAACCACAATTAAGGTATAGAACATTTCCATCGCCCCAAAGAATTCCTCTGTGTCTCTTTGCAATCAATCCCTTTCCTATACTCTTGGACCTTGGCAAATACTGACCTGCTTTTGGTCACTACAGCTTTACCTTTTCTAGAATTTCAAGTAAATGGGATCATCCAGTATGCAGTCTTTCATGTGCAGCTTCTTTCACTTAGAACAATGCATTTGATGTTCACTCATGTTGTTTGGCCCTTTTTAAATAATATTCCACTGAGTGGTTTTGTTTATCTACTCACTCGCTGATGGATATTTGGGTTGCTTCCATTTTAGGGCTATTATAAATAAAGCTGCTATGATAATACTTGGATTTACGTTTTTGTGTGAACATAACTTTTCATTCCTTTCAGGTAACTACCTACAAAGATAACTGCTGAGCATGAGTAGGTATATGCTTAACTCTGTAAGAAACTGCCAGACTATTTCCAATTGGCTGTACCAATTTCCAGTGGCTGTACCAGTTACTTTCCTACCGGTTTTGCATAAGTGTGCAGTGACTCCATAGCCTCACCAATACTTGGTATTGTCTTAAAAAAAATAATTTAAGTTAATGTGTAAGAATATCTCACTGTGGTTTTAATTTGCAGCTGATAACTAAGGATACTGAGCAGCTCCTTAAGTGTTTAATATTCATTCACGTATCCTCTCTTGGAAGGTGCTTATTCAACTCATTTGCTCATTTTTAAATGGACTGTTTTTCGTCTTTTTATTGAGTTTCAGGCTTTAAAAATATATTCTGAAAACCAATCTGTATCACATATATGTATTGCAAATACAATTTTCTAGTCAGTGGTTTGCCTTTTCATTTTCTTAATAGTATCTTTTGAAGAGTATATGTTCTTAATCTTAATGAAATTTATCAATTTTTCTCTTCTGGTTTATATTTTTGTGTTCAATAAAAGAACTCTATCCAAAAGTTATGATGATTTTCTCCTATTCTCTTCCAGGGGTTTTATAATTTTAGATTCTACATTTAGGTTTATAGTTCATTATGAGTTACTTTTGTATATATTGTAAGGTGAATATTGAATATTTTTTAATTTTGGTGATGGATTTTTGTGTCTATGTACATAAAAAACATTGGTCTGTGATTTTTTCTTCTAATATCTGTTGGTTTTTGGCACCATGGCAATGCCAGCCTCACAGAATGAGTTGGCAAGAATTTTATCCTCTCTTTCCTACAAGTTTGGTTTATTTGTTCCTTAAATCTTTGATTACATTCACCATTAAAGTTACCCGAGCCTAGATTTTAATTATGAGATGATTTTAAATTACAATTTTAATTTCTTGAATAGATATAAAGCTGTTCAGAGTTTTCAAGTTCTTTTTGAGTCAGTTTTGGTAATCTATGTCTTTCATGGAATTCTTCCATTTCATCTAAGCTGTAGAATTTACTGGCATAAAATTATTCTTAATGTTCCTTTATTACCTTTTTAATGTCTCTAGGATCTGTAGTGATATCCATTCTATCTTTCCTGATATTGGTAATTGGCATTAATTTATATCTTTCTCTCTTTTTTATCAATCTAGCTATCAGCTTATCAATTTTATTGATCTTTTTCAAAGAGCTGGCTATTGGCTTCACTGATTTTTCTCTATGTTGGTTTTCTATTGTATTGATTTCTACTCTAACATTTTATTCCTCTTACTTGGGGTTTAATTGCTCTTCATTTTCTTGCTTCTTAGGTCAGAATCTTAGATTATTGATTTTTAGATCTTCCTTAAGACTATACATTTCCCTCTAAGCACTGTTGCATCCTACAAGTTTTAATATGTCGTGTTTTCATTACCATTCTGTTCAAATATTTTCTAATTTCCCCATAACTTCTTCTTTGACTATGATTTATTTAGAGGTATACTACGTAATTTCCTAATATTTGAGAATTTTCCAGATAGCTTTCTGTTACTGATTTCTAATCTAATTCCATTTTGATCAGAGAACATACTTTGTATTATTTCAATTATTATAAAATATTGAGATTTGTTTTATGGCCCAGAATATGGTCTTAGTGAATGTACCACGTGACTCTGTAAATAAGATATATTTTGGTAGTGCTAGGTCTGGTGTTTTATTAATACCAGTTAGGTAAAGTTGGTTGGTAGTACTGGTCAGATTTTCTATCCCCTCACTGACTTTTCTATTTATTCTATCAGTTACTGAGTTAAGAGTGTTAAAATATCCAACTCTAACTGTGGTTTTGTCTATTTATCCACTCAGTTGCATCTATTTTGATTTTGTCCATGTATTTTGAGGATCTGTTAAGAGCATACCCTTTTAGGATTGTTGCTTTCTTAATTAATTGAACACTTCATCATTATGAAATGTGCCCCCATCCTGAAGTATAATCTCATATTAACATAGATACTCCAGCTTTCTTATGATTAGTGCTTGCATGATATATTTCTTTTTATTTAGAACCTATCTGTGTCTTTATTCTTGAAGTGAGTTTCTTACAGGCAATAGTACCTAGTTGGGTCTTAGATTTTTATGGTTTTTTAATTGGAAAACTACTTATATTTAATGTAGCCTTAATATTGTTGTATTCTTTATATTTGATATTTGTTCTGTTTCCCATCCCTTCTCTGCTCCTCTTTTTCTGTTTTCTTTTGGATTAAATGAGTATAGTTTAATATTCATTTTTATTGCCATTATTAACTTATTATACTTTTTTGTTGGTTATTCCAGGTTGCAAATTATGCATCTTTAATTTATCGTTATCAATCTTCAAGTAATATGACATCACTATACATATAAGAACCTGAGCGGTATACTTCCATTTCATTCCTTCCATTCCTTGGGACTACTGTCACACCTTTCACATCTATATACATTATAAATACACATTATAATCTGTAAATAGATTATTAATTTTGCCTTAATCAGTTAACTTTAAAAAAATTTTTTTAATGAACAAAAGTCTTTCATATTCATCCCCCACTTACCATACTTATCTGGAACTCTTCATTACCTCTAGAGATTCAGGTATCCATCTGGTATCATTTTCCTTCAGCCTGAAGAAATTTTTAATATTTCAGGTCTGCTGGTGACAATTTTTTGTCTGAAAAAATATATTTCTCCTTCATTTATTTTGGCTTTCATTTTTAAAAAGATTTTCACTGGAGACAGGATTTGAGGTTGACAGTACTTTTTTTCTTTAGCACTTTAAAGATGTCATGCCATTTGTCTTCTCACTTGCACTGTTTCTGATGAGATATGTATGATTTCTTAGCTTTGTTCTTCCATATGTATTGTTTCTTTCCACCCCCTCCAGCTTTTTTCAATGCTCCCTCTATTCACTGGTTTTCAGCAATTTGATTATCTTAGAGTGGTTTTCTTTGGGGTTATCCTACTTTTTTAGGGTTCATTGAGCTTTGGGGATTTGTTAATTTATATTTTCCATAATAACTGGAATTTTTGTCATTATTTTTTCAACTATTTTTCTGCCTATTCCTGTCTCTCCTTTCCTTCTGGGACTCCAGTTACATGCATGTTAGTCTGATTGATATTGTCCCACAGTATCAACCACTGAGGCTTTCTCTTTCTTCAGTTTTTTTACATTCTCTGTTTCAGATTGGATACTTTTGTTGTTTTGTCTTCAAATGCATTAATCCTTTCTTTTGCAATTTAATCTATTAATCTCATCCAGTAAATTTGTCACTTTATATACTGTACTTTTTGGTTCCAGGAGCTCTATTTGCTTCTGTGTTAAATTTCTTTCCTCATTCCATCAATGTTTATCTTTCAATTGTTCAGCACAAGTTGCTTTGAAGTCCTTGTCTGCTAATTCTGTAACTGTTATTTCTCATTCAGTTTCTACTGACTTGACTTCTTCTTGCTTATGGGTCACATTTTAGTGCTTCTTGGAATGTCAAGTAATTTTCTGGATATCAGCTATTATAATCATTGAATTTTTGAGTGCTTTTATTTCTGAGCCACCAGGGAAGCCCTTTATTTTACTGTCTTCCTTTAAAGATTATTGAAGCTTGTTCTGTTGTGCATCTAAATGTTTTGTGAATAATTTTTCAAGGCTTGATTTTTAAGTTTTGTTACTTTGGGTTCAAAGTATGTTTTATTCTACAACTACATTAACGCTACTACTAAGGAATAACTCTTACGTGGTCTCTACTGAATGTTTTGGGTGTTCAACAAGGTCTCTCAATTCTTGCTGTGGAAACTGAAATCTTTCTCAGTCCTGTATGAGCTCTGGTAAATTTTCAGCTCATAGCTTCTGAGAAATAGTTTTTTATCCAGCACCATGATGTTTCTCTCAATACATTCACAGATTCATAATTCAGCCAAAGATAAAGGGGACATTTATGCAGATTTCTGGAGTTACTTCTCTGACTAGCCCTCCCTCCCTTTCAGTACTCTGCTCCACAAATTCCTGTCACCTAGGTAGACCTCCCTGAGTTCCTAATTCAGTCTCATCAATTCAACAAGACTGCAGGTTCTGATTGAGTTCCCTCTCACAATGCTATGGTCCAGAAACTACCTACAGACAGAAAGCCAGTGTGACTGCAGGACTCATTTTCTTTGTTCCATTTTTCTCAGGGATCACAGTCCTGTGCTACCTGTTGCCCAATCTCTGAAAACACTGTTTTACATATTTTTGTCCAGTTTCAAGTTGTTTATGGGGTATATGAGGCAGAAGGGAACATGTTTTATACCAATTACTCCTTCGTGGACCACAGTGGAAGTCTCAAAGCCTTTTAACACTGAGTCACTTAAGGGTCAAACTCTGTGGTAGGTTTCACATACTAAATGTGGAAAAAGCCTTCCACAAATAGTAGACGACCACAGTAAGCAGGAAAATGGTTCAGGAAGCAGAAAGCAAAGGGACACATCTCTTCAGCTTTGACAGCTGGTGCACTTTTAGAAGAATATGAAGTGACTCAACCAATTTCAGAGGCAATGCAGTACTCAGAACCAAAAGGTTAGAGATGTCACTCTTAAAAATATCAAATCAAGAACACTAAAATCCAAAGTAATGAAATAAAAAAAATCAAAGCAGTCAAGTATAAACTGAACTTGACAAAAGTGTCAGTTACCAGTCACTCTGATATTTCCTTCTTTAAGCCCATGCCAAAAATAGCTCTCTCCTCTTATTCTTTCATACAAGTTAAAACAACAACAAAAAATGCAATCCAGACAACCTTATTTACAACACTTAAAAAAATCTTGAGGAAGTCATCAATAATTATGAATGATGTCTGATGTATGTACGTTTTGATATTACTATTTTTAAAGGGTTGTTTTTTCAGCTATGATGACTAAACAATCTCAGGGCTCAGTTATTTACCTCACTACAAGATAAAACTGAGGTTATCAGTCTTGGCATAAATCTTGCAATCACAATGCCACATCTATAGAAGGGCAGTCGCTTAAACACAGGAACTCCACATTAAGGAAATCAGATACACAAAAAATCTCTTATGACGAAAGAAACCAGAAAAAAATTCTGCAATATGTGCCATTAAATTATCATATCCAAAATTATTTTAAAAATTTCCCACCAACACATCAGGCTACACCATGAAAGTTCAACGTTCAAAAAGTAAACTGAACCACTAACGTGGGAGGCACAGAACAACGTAAGTTTCCAAAGAAAATTAAGATAGCAGGAAGTAAGCCAGAGAAAAAAGCAAAATCCCTGAATGACATTGACTGAGAAACCGAGGTAACGAGGTAGTGAAGTGAGAAGGAAAATTGCTTACCTTCTTGCTGTACACTTCTCTTTAGGCAGTCCTATATAACTGCCTACTTCAAAGTCTATAACTTTATAAACAAATGAAACAGAAGCTAAACAAAGGGACCAAACTCCCTGGGAAGATAAGAAAGAACACAGCAGCCCTACCAACAGGCACCAGTACAACAACTTCCTCTGTATATTTAAAGGTTCAGGTTTAAAAAGCCTCCAGCTGAACTGCTAGGTACATAGCCGACCACAAACTAGCTAATGGTGGTGTATAGGGTCTGGAAATGAGAGTGACCTACTCAGCTTCATCATGTCAATACAAGAAAGCAAGCTTTGCCACCTAAGCTATTGTACACGCTCATCCCTGACAGCTAATTTTTTCCCCTATAGTCCACCTAGTCCTCTTCTTTAAAATCAGAAAGAACAGTTCCCAACCAAACCTTTGCTTTTTAGATAAATCCCACAGATAAAAAACAATACTTTATTTTAAATCAGGTGGCGCAATGGTAAAGAATCCACCTTGCAATGCAGGAGACACGAGAGATGCAGGTTTCATCCCCAAGTGGGGAAGATCCCCTGGAGGAGGAAATGGCAACCCACTCCAGTATTTTTGCCTGGAGAATCTCATGGACAGAGGAGCCTGGCAGGCTATAGTCCATGGGGTGACAAAGAGTTGGACACGACTGAGCACGCACACATGCACATACAGAGTGTTCCACTTACAGATCTGAAATGCACATATGGAACTTAATACTCAGTCCAGGGTTTCTATATAGCTATAGAATCAAAGACCAGGGAAACTGTTATTTCTTATCAGGCCTACTTCTCCAACATTTTCTTGGCATTAAACACTATACAAACACACACACACACCATACAAATTTCCAGTTAAAGACACAGATGTCTGGACTCTATTGGTCTCAGCTGTATACAGCTAGATTGATGAAAAATCTTTTTATTAGAGTCTTTCAGTAACCAGCTACATGCTTTCAAACTTGCCCAGTGTCTTTCCTCATTCTGACAATGTAAACGTAACACAAAAGCACCTCTTCTTAAAGGAAGTGAAACTGAGCAATGGCAAAATTACTAGCTATAAAGAACAGTTAATCAGTTAAATCCAAATTGTTTTCCATAGGAATATATTCTGTAATATAAGACAGAACAATTGGCAAAGGATTATTATTTTACTTATAATAAAATAGTTCTCATGTGGACTACAAAATTACATAATATACATAAGTGTAATATATATGTAATATACATAACAATGTATTTTATATATATTATATATAACATAGTATGTATTTTACATATACATATATATGTAAGCCCAGTGCATGATTCACTAAAAGGTAGCTCTCTTTTCACCCCAAATCTGTCTGGGAAGATCAATTTGAATTAGAGAAGTCTGAATTACAGAATTTAAAATGAGACAAATGTAGTTTTATTACTTGCAGATACACTCTCACTTACCTGCCCATCCTCTTCCTTCTCTACTAAATAGCATTTCTAGCACTTTAATAAAAAATTTAATAGATGAGAATAACTGGTAATGAATATATTAACTATTTGTATATAAATAGAAGTTTTTTATACCTAAAATAAAACCAACCTCCATTATTCCATCTCACATGAACAATGATCACTTCCAAATATGGAAAAAGAAAATATGATTGGAAAACTAATCAATAAGGTTTCTACTGCTGAAAATATGGTAACTTTAAAAAATAATTTCAAAGCATGAAAAGAAAACTGACCGATTACCAACTGTAAAAAAGAAGACAGATAAAAAAAATCATTTTAGAAACGATCATAATATTTTAACATATTTAAACATAATATATGTTTGTGTATATATACTACTAAAAATAACTTTTACTGACTGTTTTCTATGTGCCAGGACTTTCTCAAGTGTTTATATGTAATTACTCTTTAAATTCCTACCACAACCTTATGAGGTAGATATTATTATTATCCCCCATTTTACTGATAGGGAAACTGAGAAGCAGAGAGAACAATTAACCTGTCAGTGGTCACACTGCTACTAAGTATTAGGACCACAATTTGGACCCAAGCATTGTGGCTTCAGGCCAACTCTCTTCACCACATACCATGAATATATATGGGGCTTCCCAGGTGGCTCAGTGGTAAAGAATCCACCTGCCAACGCAAGAGCCACAGGAGATGCAGGTTTGATCCCTGGATCAGGAAGATCCCCTGGAGAAGGAACTGGCAACCCCCTTCAGTATTCTTGCCTGGAATATCCCATAGACAGAGGAGCCTGGCCATCTACAGTCCATGGGGTTGCAAAGAGTTGGATACAAATGAGTGACTAAGCATGCATGAATGTATGTGTGTTGTTTGATATAAACCACCTAAAAATTAGTATTCCAATGTGGAACTGAATTATCGGCTTTAAAGAAGAACACCTAGAAATTAGAGCAAGCATAAATAAAATTGTTGACACTATGTATATCATAAAAATTAAACAGAATATTAAAAACATAAAACTTCACTAGAAAGAAATGCTCTACAAGTGAAAAGCTGGAAAAAAATTATGTCATAATAAGTAAAAATGGACTGTGTATTAATAAAAAACATCCCACTGAAAGGATCAAAACACTTATATTTTGATTCACTATAAATGTAATATATGTTCACTGTAAAAAATTTTTAAGAAATACAGAAAAGTAGAAAGAAAATAAGAACCACACATAATCTCACAACCCAAAGAAAATGAAAACTTACAATGTTTCCTGACAGCCTTTTTCTGTGAAAATATTTTCACATGGTTAAGATCATACTGCATGGTCAAACTGCACAGTTTATTTTTCAACTAAATTGCATAAATATTTTCCTACATGGTTAAGATTCTTCAAAAATATTTTAATAGCTCTATGATATTCCATCATATGGGTGTACCATAATTTAGGTAATCATTTCTCTCTTATGAAAACTGTGGGGAACATCTCTGTGCATTAAAGATTATCCAGAGCTCAGATTTATTTTCTAAGGATAAATTTTTTTAGAAACACAATTACAGTTCAAAGTGTATGAACATTTTTGAGCTCTTGATGCATTCTACAAAATTGCTTTCCAGAAAGACAGTACCCACTGAAGGAAAAAAAAAAAAAACAACACTGACTTCATTGAGTTAAAACTTCAGGAATATTTATTTACAACCAGCATTTCTGAATCATTTTAATTGGTGGCAGCTGCTTTAAATGTTCTCATTGTTAAACCGGTAAAACACCACAATGGAAACAGACTGTCTTAATTTAAGGTCAAACGGCAGTTATAGTTTAAAAATTAAACTCAAGTATATTTGGCTTCTTTCCAACTTTTAGACTCCCTGTTCTTCAAAACTTTTAAAACACTTATGTCAGAAAGAACTTCTACAGCCTTACACCATAAAACTAGAAGCATCTGAGAAGGCTGCTTTTTATACTGTGTTTTGTTACACGTAGCATAGTTGAATCAATACTTAAAAATCCACCTATTTTCAATGTTCCTCATGTAACATACTATAAAGCAAGGCATTACACTCAAAGAATAAAAGATAAACACAACCCTAAATGTACTTGTTGCAAGATTATATTTCTCCTCTTCAGTCTATCTTAAGTGCTTGGCTGTGTCCTTACAATCCAATTTGATCAGGGTTTCTCACAACCATGTAAGAAAGCAAGGTTTTATTCCAAAGAATGGAAAGGAAGGCAGGAACTGCTAAGAGCTGTCAGAGGCAACATTCCTTTTCTGACTTATAAAGTCTTACAGGGGTCACTGATAGCTACTGCAATTTAGTAATCTCATGGTTTGAGGAAAAAAAAAATTTAAGTGCTTTATTTTTCTTTATAGCACATATCACTACCTATTTGTTTATTGTCTACCCACCAGATGGTAAGCTCCAAGAGCGAACATGCCTTTTGCATTGCTGTATTCCTAGCCCCGGGCACACAGCAAAGGTTAAGTATATGTTTGTAGAATGAATAAAATAATTTAATCTAAAAGATTGAGAATCACACTAAAAGAGCTTTGTTGTGGGTCTAGGCCCAAGAAATACTATTTTTGAATGTGTACTGGATGTCTAACTGTGGCACACAGAATTTATATCAAAAGCATAAACACCTTTCTCAGGCCCCTAGGAACAGTGCAAAACTTTCACACTTCAGAGATATCATTTAGGGAGATAAATGTCTCAGGGATAAAATCAGGGGGAAACCTACGAGACGTTTGGTTCTTAGAATTCTAGTCATAGAGTCAGTCATGTATCTGAATCTCAGACAGAGTTCAGATCAATGTGCTACAGCAGGATAAAAGTGCACGGGTAGAGTGGGAAGGAAACAGAAATCAGGATGAGGCATCTGAAGACACAGGCCCAAGGCTCCACCCCACCATTCAAGTCAGAAGGCCATGAAGGAGTCATTCCATTACCTTCATCTTCAGACACCGATATGCAAGATGTAGGCAACTGCACTGTCTGCTTGATAGGGATCCAAGAGCACTAGCCATTTAGAAGATTCTGAAACTGCCAACTATTACAATGCTATATCAGTAAAGGTATAATTATTAATGTTATCATCATTTTTGGCCAATGAAACCTCTAATAAGTAGCCCCTCAATAGCGTTTCATTTCCTTCCTGGCATACCTGGGAGAAGTAAGGATACTTGAGTATTATAATTTAGTATTATAATTTCTTCTATTAAGTATTATAATTTCACAGGTGGTTCTTGAATGGATTTCATGTCTGGGGAAATGTAAGATTCTGGTGCTGATAGGTGCACCATGAGAGACTGTGCCATGCTCAATTAAGTGGTTCAGGACGTTAAGAACACTAAGAAGGAAAGCGAGCGTTAACATTCAATGAGAGCATGAATGCTAAGTCATTTCAGTCGTGTCTGACTCTTTGCGACCCTATGGACTGTAGCAGCCAGGCTCCTGTCCATGGGATTCTCCAGGCAAGACTGAGTTGCCATGCTCTCCTCCAGGGGATCTTCCCGACCCAGGGATTGAACCTGCATCTCTTATGTCTCCTGCATTGGCAGGTGGGTTCTTTACCACTAGCGCCACCCGGAAAGCCCTCAATGAGAGCAAGTGAAGTGAAGTCGCTCAGTTGTGTCCAACTCTTTGCGACCCCATGAACTGTAGCCTACCAGGTTCCAACATCCATGGGATTTTCCAGGCAAGAGTACTGGAGTGGGTTGCCATTTCCTTTTCCAGGAGATCTTCCCGACCCAGGGATTGAACCCGAGTCTCCCACATGGTAGGCATTGTAGGCAGACGCTTTACCGTTTGAGCCACCAGGGAAGATCAAACGAGAGCAAAGTATGAGTCAAATATATTAAGTGTTTCCATAATGCATTTTATTATCCACAGTAACTCTTTTTAAAAAGGTGTTATTATCCGCATTTACAGATGAGAAAACTGAGGCTGAGAAGTTGCTTACTAGTATGAGGAAGACCTGACATTATCACCCATGGCTATCTGACTCCAAAGCCACACAAAAAATTTATCATCTTCAGATATGAGTGAGCTTGCATACCATTTCCCCATTTCCTTTTTTATTATTTCAGTCACGTGGTTGATATAAGGGTTTACAAAAATTGTTGATCCACTCTATACCATCAGGACACAGATTAACAGTAAGATTCTGAATCCACAGGGAAAAGGTGATTCTCAATCTAGGTGAAGTAGTTAAATATGACTCCTACTTAGGTGGGTAGAAGAGACATCAAAGCCCATGAAGCAAGCACTGGATGACTGTTTAAAAGACTTAAGTAAACTCAGGATATCCTTGGCAACCAGAAAAGTCAGTTTCCAGTATTTCCCATGTGATAAACATCCTAGGATTCAGGGATTTATAGAGGGGTGACTAAGGAAATCCGTTATCTCAAAAAGTATACCTAGGTCTAAAGAAATGCCCTCCCTGAAAACACCCAGAGAAATATCTAGTAAGAGTCCCTTCACCTCTACAGGAACAGAATACCAGCAGAAATGTTTCATTAAAACACAATAAAAGTGAATATCTAGGAAATGGTTCTATAGGTGGAAGGGTTCCAAGCAAAAGCTAGTTAACTCAGGGCAGGGAAGATCCGAGCAAAAAAGAATACATTATCAAACTAAAAGTCTGAGTTAAAATCAGAACTAAAAATCAGAGGGCTAGAGATAAGGGCAGATGGGACCAAAGTCATCTTCAAACACCTAGAATTTTTTCCAGGTTTGGTCAATATAACTAGAAAGCAGGTTTGGTTTGTGTTGCTCTGATGGGCTTTTGGAAAGCAGAAAGCATCCTCTTAGAACACAGGAATTGGGAAATCTTCTTTAAAGAAACCCAACATCAAGTAGCTAGGGAGTCATGTGGATTCCTATGCTGACACCTCTTTCCGGGCAAATTTGCCAAGTGGCAATAAAAACAGAATCTTAAGATGTCACTGATAAATAGTTATAAAGTGAAGGCAGTGGTCATGAATGGTAAGTTCACAGGCCCTATCCTAGATATATATTCTTCCTAAGCCATAAGATACCAAGGAATGTGATATAGATGGAGCCAGAAGACAAAATTCTACCCTTCAAATTTCTCTGACCCCTGTAACTATATTGCAGGGGTGCAAGGGTTAAGTAGAGGGGAGGGAAATAGTCATGAAGGAAGTATGCAATCAAACTTGGCCAAGGCCATGGAAAGTGCCAAGGAATGAATTGCCCAGAGGTCACTCTGAAATTCATGGAGTTCTCCCAAGGTAGTCATCACCAGGGATGGAAACAGAAGTTGGAGCTGAAGAAGGCCAATGCTGAAAGCATTAATGAACTCTTCATATCCTTTAAGTCTTAGACTAAACAGCACCTCATCAAAGAGACTTTCTCTCAACCTATCTAAAGTAGAGGATGTTGTTGTTTAGTTACTAAATCATGGCTGACTCTTCTGTGACCCCATAGCTTGCCAGGCTCCTCTGTCCATGTGATTCTCCAAACAAGAATACTGGAGTGGCTTGTCACGCCCTCCTCCAGGGGATCTTCCCAATCCAGGGATCAAACCCATGTCTCCTGCAGTGGAACACGGATTGTTTACCACTGAGCCACCTGGAAAGCCCAAAGTAGAGGACAGCAACTTTCTTATTCTTCATGTTGATGCTGTTTACTTAACACAAATAAAATTAGTTCAGTCTGTTTCTCCCACTAGACTATAAGCTCTAGGAGAACAAAGGCCCTATCTGCCCCCTTTTCACTTTTATATCCCCAGTGCTTAGCATAGGGCCCAGACTACAACAAATGCTGAATAATGTGTATAACAATGATTCTCAAAGTGTGGTCCCTGGACCAGCAGCATTAGGATCATTTGAGAACTTGTTAGAAATTCAATTCTCAGGTCCCACCCCAGACCTACTGAATCAGACACTCTGGGAGTAGAGTCAGCCACCTGCATTTTCACAAGCCCTCCAGGGGATTTCCCTGCATGCTCAAATTTTAGGACGCTGGGATGTAACAAGAGAACAGAAATATACATTTTCTGCTTCAGGGAAGTATAAAGGTAAAGGTTCTTTTCTAGTATGGCATTGAAATGTTTGGCCAGGTTATCCACGATTCTGAGCCTGGTATGCACACAACTAACATTTTACCTGGAATGGAGTAAGGATTTCCAAATGCAGGCTATTAAGGAAGGATCTTGCACAACTTACTTAACTTAAGCATGTTTCCTTATCTGTGAGAAAAGAATAATACCAACCTCACAGTTTGGAAGGATTGAATGAGATTTTTTTTTAAATTTACCTAAGTTCTAAAATATATGAAACACTCCATAAATGATAGTGGCAGCTTCTTAATGAATCTGTTGTGGAGGCCTGTGAAGATGAGGATCTCACAGAAACAGTTCTCAACCTCCAAGAAGGCCCTGGGAAAATAAAGGGTATCACCTACATGCTAGGATACAAGTAGCTTTGTGAGAGTGTAAAGATATACTGCTTGCTAGACTCCTGAGCAAAGAGATGCCTAAGAAAAAAAAGAAGTTAAGTCATGAAGGGTTAAAGAGAGGAAGCAAGATGGGAATGGAAAAGAGGTTTCTTGTCATGGGTGAAAGAACTGCTGGCAGTGAAAACAGCAGGTTAGAAGAGCAAGGCTAGGCCATGATGGACTCTTCTCAGAGAGCAAGAACGAAGTCCTTATATGTCTGCTGTCTATATTTTCCAAACCAAAAATTGGTACAGTGTCTGATGAATATGAGTACACAATGGGACAAACCAAAACCAGGGCTGTCCTGGGAATTTCAGAATATATGGTTACTGTCTGGAAATGGTCTATTTTTAAAAGAAACCAACACCAGTATGGCTAAAGAACTGCACAAAGTTTCACAATACCTCCATACAGGCTCTGGTTATGACTCACCCTGAGTAATGAAGGCTGTATGGGCACATGACCCCTAAAAACTTAGAGCATTTATGAGAAGTTACTTAGGGCCATCTTCTCTTTCTTCCTTTTTCACCAGACCCTTTGGGTTTTATAAATTCACTGGCCAAAATCTGGAGACCTTAGTAAAAGATCATCAGGCTTATCCCAAATATCTTATATTAGCTACTGTTTTTTTTTAAATACCAGCTCAAGGGTACCTTTGGACTACTTCACTGCCCTTGATGGTAAGGAGGGACAAAAGGTCCCTCAATACTAAATCATGGTCAGGAATTCATAGTTTTTTAAGATCCAATAGACAGCTAAGCAGAACTTTATAACCACTGGTTATAAAAACTGGACTAGTTAGAGAATTAATGACCTTACTGCCAGTGATTTTGTCAATTATGAGACCTGCTACTATCCAGTCAGTCACAAGTAGGCGAGTTTAAACAATTTACCTTCCCGTGCAAGTACCAGGTTTAAGGGAGAGAAAATAATTCTACCTACTAGAATTTAACAGTAGGATACCAAAAGAGTGGAATGAAGGATAAACCACCTCTTACTACTACTGTGTCAATTTTCCTTCCCGAGATGCTTTTCCCAAATAGAAATCAAAATGCAGAGACACTCTGACTGGTGCAGTCATCTAGTGTGACTAAGACTGAGCAGGCACTGTTTTTCAGAGGATCTTTCATTTTACGGAAATGGCTGGCCCTCCAGACCTAGTTGAGTAACAACTTTCAAATTGTTCTGGTTTCCTTTCCAACCCTGGAAAAGAGAGGCTACCTTGCCATTGTACTTGGAGAGAATGCATCTGATCAGTCAGAGTGACAGCAATTAGTGTCACTTGATCTAATTTCAATATGGAGTGGGTGACAGCTCCTCCAGTAGCCATGGGCTCCCTGTTTTCCTGGGTATCATCATTCTAGGGAAGAAATTAGTGTGTATAACTAGTGCTCAGAATTCCTCACCTCAACCATTTCTTGTATTTCAATCTTTGAAGTTACTGGTATACATGGCACCACGCAGAACAGGTTAGAGTGGGGAATACTCAGCTGTTGGAGGACTCAGACTATTATCTGGAGGGTATGCGTTGTCTGGATTAAAAGACACTACAAAGAAAGCTAAGAGGTGTTCCTGGCCTCATTCTTTCTCAACAGAAAGAATGGGTTAGAGGGTCATCACCCCACAAGGATAAACAAGATTAAACTGCAGTTGAGAGGGTGAATTTAAGACAACAAATCATGGTGAAGCAGCTTCCCTACTCTGTGCTATCCACTAGAGATCAGAAATGACAAAGATCATCCTTCCTCATCAGGAGCTCATGGTCTAGTAAGTGAAGAAGAAAAACCACATAAATAAAATTTAACATAAAACAGTAAATGCTAAAATAGCTGTGAATGAGGAGTGAGGGGGCAGAATAAAAACACTTGGTGCGGGAGCTCAGGCAAGCAAGCAAGAAGTGGATCATGATTGGGGAAAGTAGCTCAATATCTGTGGCTTGGAGCCACCAGACAGCATAAATTGAAGGTAGAACAAAAGCAAGGAGGAAGGCTAGAAAAGTTCCCAGCCAAAAAGCTGAAGGAGCACCATTGTTTTTGGACATTTTTAGGGGACAGAGGCTTTGGCAGGGTGGAGAATTCTCTCTCAGCAGAATGCCTTCTCACTCACCTGCATATACCCTTACAGAAGATTTACTTTGGTGGAGAAACAGGGACAGGGCAGGGGAACAAGTGTGTAAAACACCCAAAAGAGTACATGACACCTAAGTTCTTGGCAAATAGTACTATTCTTGACTTCTCCCCACAAATTCTACCAGAACTTCAGGAGTTAGATTTTGCACTCAGAAGATGAGGAAAAAAAACAAAACAAAACAGAGATCACCAAAGTATACTTGGAAGCAAAAATATAGACATTACTCAGCAGCGTTTCATCGGTGTGGCTGACAGAGCTCTCTAAATCCACTGGGAAATGGCACAGTCCTTCTCTTTGGATGAATACTAGAAGCGTAGCATGACCTCTAGATCACTACTCATATCATTCAGTAAAATGCTAACCTATACCATTTCTTGTACTATTATCTGTACCTATTGTGTGTGTGCATACTCAATCACTTTCGTCGGGTCTGACTCTTTGCGACCCTATGGACTGTAGCCCACCAGGCTCTTCTATCCATGGGATTCTCCAGCCAAGAATACCGGATTGGGTTGCCATGCCCTCCTCCATGGGATCGTCCCAACCCAGGGATCGAACCCACATCTCCTCTGACTCCTGCATTGCAGGCAGATTCTTTACTGTTGAGACACTGGGGAAGCCCTGTACCTCTTCTTTCCTCATGAATTTAACTTCACAGCTTATCCTTACACAGAACAGAGTCCTCTCTGGGCTAAACTATTCCAATGTTCTCTTCAACAATGACTCTGTTTTACCTGTGAACTGATGCTTCTGAACTATGGTGTTGGAGAAAACTCGTGAGAGTCCCTTGGACTGCAAGGATATCAAACCAGTAAATCCTAAAGGATATCAGTGCTGAATAGTCACTTAAACGACTGATGCTAAAGCTGAAACTCTAATACTTTGGCTACCTGATGCGAAGAACTGACTCATTAGAAAAGACCCTGATGCTAGGAAAGAATGAAGGCATGAGGAGAAGGGGATGACAAAGAATGAGATGGTTGGATGGCATCACCAACTCAATGAACATGAGTTTGAGCAAGCTCTGGGAGTTGGTGATGGACAGGGAAGCCTGGTGTGCTGTAGTCCATGGAGTCACAAAGAGTCGGACATGACTGAGCAACTGAACTTAACTGAATCTCTCACTCTGATTCAACCGTATAACTCCCATACCAATATTTTCCTAATAGGTCAGAAAATCAAGTCAAAATGAATGAACAAATGCTTTCATTTCAAGCTTCTCCACTCTTCCCTTTCCTGATTCTATAGTTCTCAAATATCCTCATTTCTTGATAGTTCCCTAAATAAAACTAAATCAACTCTGTGATCCTCACTGGTTGGAATGTCTAATGCTCTCCCCCTAAATCAAATTCTAAATTCTTATCATTTGAAACATAATTCAAAATCTCCCATTAATGCTTTTTCAACAAATAAGTCCATTAATGTCAACATGACTAATATTCCTCCCCCATTTTCATGTATAATCATGAATACCCAACTCCCCATCACCCACGTGTGGCCATTTCCCCTCTTTCAGTTACTGGCCCGGGGTATGGCCACTCCAGTGAAGGCACTGGAGCATGGTAAGGAAAGTACATATAAACAGCTCCCAGAATGAGGGGAAAAGTCAAGAAAAGAAGGCAAGGAAATTACCGTTTTGCACTATTTGCCTTAAGGTCCCTTACAGAGCCGGGGATAATGAGAGGTGATTACATATATACATGTAAAATTTCATTACATCAAGTTATAATTTGAGACATACATCAAATAGCCATAGAAATAGCCACATGGTTAGTTAAATAGAAAAGATGTTTACTTACTTATGTCCCAGTACAAGAGAAAGTTGGTAAATTATTCTATGAACTGTATAGTGAAAGTCTCCAGGCTAAGATTAACATGAAATGTGTGTGTGCATAAACACACATGCTTACAAAGTAAATGTGCCCATCCTATTCATCCCTTATAAAAGAGCTTGCCAAACTATTCTTTAAACTCCTATTTGTCCACAGTAAACTGTCAAGTACATAGAGGGCATTCAAGTGGTAGTTGACAATGATCTTCAATACTAGCTGAATGAAAACCTATCCAGCCAAGTTCAGGAGGAAATGAATCTTTAATCATAAAAACACTCTAAAAAAGAATCCTGCATGTTACAGCATTCTTATAATTGTACTGGAAGATATACTGTAATTTACTTAGTATAGCCAAGAATTTATAGAACCATGATTCAGAGTCGCACACAATCTGACTTTAGCCCGAAAGCTGAAAAATAAAACCTACTGGAATCAATCCAACTTGCTTTATTTCCTGGAATACAGGTAAAAACTCATTATAGTTAACATCAGGATGACAAAGCCTCAAGATAACAATGTTCTGTCTCAAAATGAATCCACAGTAGTTTGTTGATTTGGTACAAAAAATCATTTACATCAAACAATCAAGGAAAACAAATGTTTTCTTCAATTCTCTTCTAGTAACAGCCACTCCCTGTAATGAAAAAATATTTATTTGCTGCTGGCAAAGCAATCCTCACTTGTTAATTCACTGTGAACATTTTCCCCCAGTTTTATTCAATACAACTTCCTCAACCCTTACCTCTTTAAATATTGTACATAAGCATACATAACTACCTAAAATGGATGTCAAATCCATTCACTGCCTATACTATAGACTTAATCTTCAAAATCAAGTTATTCTGCTCATAGAGAGATAATTTGACCTCTGCCCACCTGTGAAAGAGAAAGTGTTAGTCGCTCAGTCATGTCTGACTCTTTGTGACCCCGTGGACTGTAGCCCACCAGGCTCCTCTGTCCATGGAATTCTCCAAGCAAGAATACTGGAGTGGGTTGCCATTTCCTTCTCCAGGGGATCTTCCCAAACCAGGGATCGAACCTGGCTCTCCCACATTGCAGGCAGACTCTACTGACTGAGTCACCAGGGAAGCCTACCTGTGAATGACTACAAATAGATTAACAGACCCCCTTCCAAAGGCTGGCTATTCCTGGAGATGTTTTACAAGACTGAAGACCATTTATACTTTACTTCACCACTGCCTCTCCATCTCTAATCTGCCCTTTGACTTTAGTTCCTCATTGCTTCTCTCTTTGCTTCTATAAAAGAACCTAGCATCCAGACCCCAACAAGGTGGTTACTTTGAGACATTAGTCTGTCATCTTCTCAGTCAGCCGGCTTTCCAGATAAAGCCATATTCCTTGCCTCAAAAACAACAAGAAAAAAAATCAAGTTATTCTGCAACTACTATTATCTATTTTAGCTTGTTACTTGTGTAAGATTTATGCCAATCAGGCTATATATGGTTAGCCTACTAAACAGTATTTAAGTATTGATACACTGGAAATATAAATTCTACACAATAGAAGGTAGTTTAAAAAAACAATACATTTCCATTCTTCTCTGTGTGTTTATAATAGTACTCATATGTACTGCGTATGGTTCTGATGATGTAAGCTTTAATGAAACACTTAATGCAATTAAAATTTCATAGAATGTTTCTATCTTAACAGTAACAAAAAGGCCAATGGTAAACATGGACAACTTTCATCCTAAATCAATGGCATATAAAGTTAAAATCTGATGAAACTGGGTATTTTTAGGGCACAAGATTTATGCAACTTCTCAGAATGGTACATATGAACATAAGCATATAATACATATACATAATACATTCAGGTTCTTTGTGAACAGAGCTTTAAAATGCTTTATCTAACAGTATATATTTCTTTAGTACACAATGAGTTCTTAAAATGCCCTTATGAAGGATTATTCTTATTCCCACATTGCAATATTCAGTGGAACCAAAACCCAATAACCTGCTTACAATTTTACAAGAGTTCAGCTATTTGATTTTATTCCTTTCAGTACTTTAATGCTTAATATTTTTCAAATTGCAGCACCCGGTGGCTCAGACGGTAAAGGGTCTGTCTACAATGTGGGAGACCTGGGTTCGACCCCTGGGTCGGGAAGTTCCCTGGAGAAGGATATGGCAACCCACTCCAGTACTCTTGCCTAGAAAATCCCATGGACAGAGGAGCCTGGTGTCCATGAGGTCGCAAAGAGTCGGACACGACTGAGCGACTTCACTTTCACTTTTTCTTGGAGCGGGGGCAGTGGCGGGGGCGGGGGGGTCTTCCCTGGTGGCTCAGAGGTTAAAGCATCCGCCTGCAATGTGGGAGACCCGGGTTCGATCCCTGGGTCAGGAAGATCCCCTGGAGAAGGAAATGGCAACCCTCTCCAGTATTCTCGCCTGGAGAATTCCATGGAGGGAGGAGCCTGGTAGGCTACAGTCCATGGGGTCACAAAAAGTGGGACATGACTGAGTGACTTCTGAGATTATCAGTTGGGCTATCTTTGAGATTATCAGTTGGGCTATCTTCCCTGGTGGCTCAGATGGTAAAGCGTCTGCCTATAATGCGGGAGGCCCAGGTTCAATCCCTGGGTCGGGAAGATCTCCTGGAGAAGGAAATGGCAACCCACTCCAGTATTCTTGCCTGGAAAACCCCATGGATGGAGGAGCCTGCTAGGCTACAGTCTATGGGGTCGCAAAGAGTCAGACACGACTGAGCGACTTCACTTTATTATTAGTTGATTGACCTCATGACATACTCTTTTTCTCTCCTACAAATATAGGATGTGTGGGCATTTTCATTCAAAATAATTTTGATTTTAAAACTTCATGACACCTCTTGAAGAATTGAGAGGCAGATTTAAAAACTCACTGCTCTTAATTTCTCTGCCTTAGGAACAAATACAAATAAAAATGTACTCAGTCCTTTCATATAAAGCAATATTCTATCTGTATAGGTTAAAATGGAGTGAGAAGGGGAAAAGAAAGAAGATACAAAGACAAAGACATTAGGTCTCTGCTATCAAATGAGTTTACTATCTAATGTGGGAGAAGGACATGCATACAAATAATAGAAAACATTCAATGACTGAGGCATTAGGGAGGGGTGTGGGGACATGCCAAGTCAGAAAGAAGCCAGCTTCTAAGTTTGAAATTGGAGTACTGATGCCATGCTGTAGATTTTAAATTACACTCTTTTATCTTACATATGGATCCCCACTTATGTGCAAAGAGATATATATGTAGCAATGCTAAATGCAGTCACTCAGGTTATATTTTGCTTTCCAAACCATGCACCTACAGGTCCTGCATCCACCCAGAGAGGGCACTGTTTTTCAAATTCACATAAAGACAATGTACTGCTAGCAGTGGCCCTGAATACATAATTTTGCTTCCTGTCTTTCCCTCTGCTAGTAATGCTTCAATCTAAATGTTCATCAATAATGGACTGGTTAAATAAATCATGGTACATCCATATAACAGGATATCTTGCAGGCATTAAGCAGAAACAGGCACTGGGGTCTAGTTAATTATACAGTGGTGCTCAAATTTCTTGGTGTTGGTAATACACTGTAGTTATGGAAGATATCACCTGCAGGAGAAGCTGGGTGATGGGTGCATGGGAGCTCTCTGTACTATTTTGGTAATATCCTGTGAGTCCATAATAATTTCATAATAAAAAGCTAAAAGAAAAAAATAGAACTAGGCATTTCTCAGTGTGCTGATGTAGAAGTATCTCCAAGATTGGCACTTAACTGCAAAAAAAAGTGTAGAAGAGTATGCACAGTATGCTACTTTTTGTGCAAAACAAAGGGTATGTGTATGTATACACATGCTAGTATATGCATAGATTATCTACAGAAAGATACACAAGAAACTGGTGGCAGCAGGGGAGGGGAACTGGGTAGCTGGGAGACAGAGGTAGGAGGGAGATCTACATCTTATTGTCCTCTTGTGATGTCTGAATTTCATACTATGGACACATCAGATACATGTGTGCTCAGCTGTATCTGACTCTATGCAACCCTGTAGACCGTAGCCCGCCAGGCTCCTCTGTCTATGGGATTTCCCAAGCAAGAATGCTGGAGTGGGTTGCCATTTCCTCCTCGAGGGGATCTTCCTGATCCAGAGATAGAACCTGTGTCTCCTGCATTTCCTGCACTGGCAGGCGGATTCTTTACCACTGAGCCACCTGGGAAGCCCCACCATGTACACATACTACCTCTTCAAAAAAAAAAAAAAAGTTCACTCCAGGGGCACAGTCTTCCTGTCACAAGATTTTAAAGTAGTATCTTCCATCTGATGTATTCCCCTACACTCAGTTTAGAAGGCCCAAGGGTTACAGGATGGGATTTAGGGATAGGTTCTTCCACTGACCTGGCACTCTGTGTCCACCTGCTAGACAGTGAGCTAGGCTCTCCAGGGAGAAGGGCCACATCAGCCGTCCCTGGCACAAAGTCTCACATATCTTGTGACACAGATTTTCTTGAATTAATCTGACCTTTTACCCTGGCCCTTCCTTTTGACCTACTCTTAAAACCCCACACCTAGAAAGATTCTTTACCACTGATTCTGCCCCAGAAGCAAAGCTAAAAAAATTAACTTCTCATTAGCATAAGTCATTCCCAGATCAGCAACTACTGACACCAAATGCTCAAAAAGGTGCAGGCTTAGTCCAGTGAAGGCCAGAGTCTTTATGGAAACATGGGTGATTTATAACTTTCATTTTTACTTTAACATCTCTATGTCTATCAACAAGACGACTCTTCACAGTCATCTCAGCTAAAACCTGCTATCCAGGCTCATCACCCCCTAACTTCTAGAGGTTTTATTTGTCCCTCTATAAGGTAAGACGTATTTGTAGTTCAGTTATCTAAGTGTTATCTAACTTAGCTCTCTTGAAAGTGAAAGTGTTAGTCGCTCAGTCGTGTCTGACTCTGTGCAACCCCATAAACTGCAGCCTGCCAGGTTCCTCTGTCCATGGGATTCTCCAGGCAGGAATACTGGAGAGGATTGCTGTTCCCTTCTCCAGGGGATCTTCCCAACCCAGGGATTGAACCTGGGTCTCTTGCACTGCGGGTGGATTCTTTACCATCTGAGCCACCTGGGAAGCCAATAGCTCTCTTACTAGAGTATAAACTTCTTAAGGGCAGGGAAGCCTTATCAATCTCATTATTCCCACAATAACTAATGTCTAGGTCAGTCATCTTTGAAGACAGTTCATTTAATTAACTTTTCATAATTTGAAAATTAAATAACTTAAAAATATCATTTAATGTATTACTGAATAAATGTGCTTAAAATAGCATAGAGGGTTTGTTGTAAGGGCAAATAAAAGACTTTTACAAGTGCATCTAGAAAGAAATTAGCTATCATAACATCCTTGAGAATGCTCTGACTTCATGGAGTTGAATCCAGCACTTTCTTGATCTGTATACTAGAAACATATCCTTTCTCCTTTTCTCAGTCATGTATAGTTTGCTTCTAAGCTAAAACATTACTATGAAATTGCTAAGCTACTTGCTCTTTAAACTTGGTAAACAATTGCTAAATAAGGAGACTAAGATCCCTAGGGGGAGAGAGAAGAAGATGTAGTCTCTTCTGAGAGCACCCATTCACTAGCTTCCTACTTTACAAGGAATCCTGCTTTGCCTGCTGGACATCACTGATCCTGACAGCCAGCCCCCAGAAGCAGTGAAGTCCTTGTTTTCTGCTATTTGCAGCTGAGTCAAGATTTATGCAAAACTGCTCAGAGCCTTTAGTCATTTTGTCTGCCACATTACCTCCTCCTCAAATAAACAGAACTGAAAGTAAGTCAAAATTAGAGCCGATTTTCTCCCCATAGAAACAAATCATTGATATTTTAAGTTATAACGGATTTTATTATCTGAAACTTCATTAGTCTATTCTGTAGTTCATTTGGTTAGTTAAGTTATATAAGTTTCAAAAGGTTAGGCTATATTAAAACTCTACTGTAATTCTTATTTAGTTTTAAAGCAAGCATTAATATAAAAGACAACTTTAAAAAAATCATATTACAATCCTTCACACTTGTCCTTAATAGTAAGCCGTGATGAGGGCAGGAACCACATTGTATCTATCTTTGAATCTCTCACAGTGCCTTGAACATTGTAAATTTTTAAGAAGATTTATTTGAATTTACTTTTTCAAGGATGCATTGAATATGCACATTGACAGATAATTCACTTTTAAAATTCAGACATTTCTATTAGAAATGATTCAACTTTTTTATTGATGTGCCATACTTACTTTAAAAAAAAGGAATTTTTCTCAAGTCTCTTAAGAGACTCTACCTGAGCTAAAATCAACTTTCTGGGCAATAGATATTCACATTTTGTGATAGATGTAGCACATCCCACTGAAGGTCTCTGGGAATTAGTTCTGGAAGAAAGCTAAGCAAGCTCAGAGAGAGATTTTTAACTGTCTACAGCTACCTGAGGGCTGTCATAAAATTATTAAACGAGGGCTGTCATAAAATTATTAAACATGCTCATTTTAATATCAAAAAATAAACATATGTCATTAAGCATTTTTAGGAGAGGAGGGATATGTTATAAAACCAATGCTTGAGTATTACAATTCTCACAATGTCAAAAATCATACATAGAAGAAATAGGCAAAGCTTAAACACTGTGGTACAGTTTTCTCATTTTAAAAACTGGAATAAAAATAAACCCATAATTCATGGGAATGTTCTGAGAATTGATGATTCTGAAGGGTTGTTTGTTTGTTTTTTTTTTTTTTTTTTGTATTTTAGTAAGGTCTATCTAGAAGGAATCCAAAATATTGCACATAGACAATACACTTGTACTTGCTTACAGTATATAAAAGAAACCGTCAAATAGAACTTAACTTTGAAAATAATCTGTAATGGCACTCCCGTCATCTAACCTGCATGTCAAAGCACTGGATTTCTGAAACTATCAATTCCTTGCTCCAGTTTGAGTCATTTTCTTAACGGCTGCCCAGGAACTGTTTTAACATCTTAACTTAAAAAATCTAGTTGCATTAATACCAACCAATGTCAATAGTATACAAAATCTCTGTCCCTCCCCTTTTCCATTAAGCTATTATTGTCATTCAAATTACTTCTTTATACATGATAAGCATTTTTTACATTAACAGTTTTAAAATTACTGCTTATGCAGTTCTTTTAAATCAAACAGGAGAAGAGTTACAAAAATAACTTTACACTGACTTTTATGTTTATTTATGCAGTTACCTTTACCAATACCGTTTTTTAAATAAGCATTCAACTTACTATCTAGTGTCCTTTCAGTTCAGCCTGAAGGACTCCTTTCGGTATTTCTTGAAGAGCAGACCTATAACAACAAATTCTGTTTCTGTTTATTTTCCTTCATTTTCCTAATTTTTCCTTCATTTATGTTGGCTAGTTTTGCTAGACACAGGATTCTTGGTTGACAATCCATTTTTTCAGCACTTTAAATACTTGATCCCACTCCCTTCTGGCCACCATGGTATCTGATGATAAACCAGCTAATTAATCTTATTCATTGTCTGAGGAGGCATTACAAATAGCTGAGAAAAGAAGAGAAGCTAAAGGCAAAGGAGAAAAGGAAATATATACCCATCTGAATGCAGAGTTCCAAAGAATAGGAAGGAGAGATTTTTAAAAAAAGCCTTCTTCAGTGATCAATGTGAAGAAATAGAGGAAACCTATAGCATGGGAAATACTAGAAATCTCTTCAAGAAAATTTAGAGATACCAAGGGAACATTTCATGCAAAGATGGGCACAATTAAGGACAGAAATTGTATGGACCTAACAGAAGCAGAAGATATTAAGAAGAGATGGCAAGAATACACAGAAGAACTGTACTAAAAAGATCTTCATGACCTAGATAACCACGATGGTGTGATCACTCACCTGGAGCCAGACATCCTGGAGTGTGAAGTCAAGTGGGCCTTAGGAAGCATCATGATGAACAAAGCTGGTGGATGTGATGGAATTCCAGTTGAGTTCTTTCAAATCCTAAAAGATGATGCTGTGAAAGTGCTGCACTCAATACACCAGCAAATCTGGAAAACTCATCAGTGGCCACAGGACTGGAAAAATCAGTTTTCATTCCAATCCCAAAGAAAGGCACTGCCAAAGAATGTTCAAACTACTGCACAACTGCACTCATTTCACATGTGAGCAAAGTAATGCTCAAAATTCTCCAAGCCAGGCTTCAACAGTACGTGAACTGAGAAAAAGGCAGAGGAACCAGAGGTCAAATTGCCAGCATCTGCTGGATCACAGAAAAAGCAAGAGAGTTCCAGAAAAACATCTATTTCTGATTTATTGACTATGCCAAAGGCTCTGACTGTGTGCATCACAACAACATGTGGAAAATTCTTAAAGAGACAGGAGTACTAGATCATCTCAACTGCATCCTGTGAAACCTGTATGCAGTTCAAGAAGCAACAGTTAGAACTGGACATGGAACAATGGACTGGTTCCAAATTGGGAAAGGAGTATGTCAAGGCTGTGTATTGTCACCCTGCTTATTTAACTGATATGCAGAATACATCATGAGAAATGCCAGGCCAGATGAAGCACAAGATGGAATCAAGATTGCTGGGAGAAATATTAATAATCTCAAATATGCAGAGGATACCACTCTTATGGCAGAAGGTGAAGAGGAACTAAGGAGCCTCTTGATGAAGGTGAAAGAGGAGAGTGAAAAAGCTGGCTTAAAACTCAACAATCAGAAAACTAAGATCATGGTATCCAGTCCCATCACTTCATGGCAAGTAGTTGGGAAAACAATGGAAACAGTGACAGACTTTATTTTCTTGGACTCCAAAATCACTGCAGATGTTGACTGCAGCCACGAATTTAAAAGACACTTGCTCCTTGGAAGGAAAGTTATGACAAACTTAGACAATGTATTGAAAAGCAGAGACATTACTTTGCCAACAAAGTCCATCTAGTCAAGGCTATGGTTTTTCCAGTGGTCATGTATGGATGTGAGAGTTGGACTGTGAAGAAAGCTGAGCACTGAAGAATTGATGCTTTTGAACTGTGGTGTTGGAGAAGACTCTTGAGAGTCCCTTGGAGTGCAAGGAGATCCAACCAGTCCATTCTAAAGGAGATCAGTCCTGGGTGTTCTTTGGAAGGAATGATTCTAAAGCTGAAACTCCAGTACTTTGGCCACCTCATCGAAGAGCTGACTCATTGGAAAAGACCCTGAAGCTGGGAGGGATTGGGGACAGGAGGAGAAGGGGACGACAGAGGATGAGATGGCTGGATGGCATCACCGACTCGATGGACCTGAGTTTGAGTGAACTCCGGGAGTTGGTGATGGACAGGGAGGCCTGGCGTGCTGCGATTCATGGGGTCGCAAAGAGTCAGACACGACTGAGCGACTGAACTGAACAGAACTGTATGTAATAGGTTCCTTCTTGCTACTTCTAAGATTCTCTCAGTTTCTTTCAACAATTTAACTATCATGTGTCTAGGTGTGGATCTTTCTGAATTCATCCTACTTTAATTTCATCTTACTTTGAGTTCGTTGAGCTTCTTGGATGTTGTACATTAATGTTTTCATCAAATTTTTGAGGTTTTCACCCATTGTTCCTTAAATACTCCTTCTGCTCCCCTACTGCTCATCTGGGACTCCTATTATATGTATGTTGGTACACCTGATGGTGTCTCACAGGCATCAGCATCTGCTCATTTTCTCCCCCACCCTTTTATTTTTCTCTTTGGGCTTCCCTGATAGCTCAGCTGGTAAAGAATTCACCTGCAATGCAGGAGACCTGGGTTCGATCCCTGGGTTGGGAAGATCCCCTGGAGAAGGGAAAGGTTACCCAGTCCAGTATTCTGGCCTGGAGAATTCCATGGACTCTGTAGTCCATAGGGTCACAAAGAGTCAGACACGACTGAGCGACTTTCACTTTCACTTTTATTTTTCTCAAACAGTATAATCTCAATCTATCTTCAAGTTTGTTGATTCTTAATTCTGCCAGCTCATATCTGCTGTTGAACCTCTTTAGTAAATTTTTAAAATTTTAGTTATTAAAACTTTCAACTACAGATATTCCATATGGCTCTTTTAAAAGTAATTTCTATCTCTTTATTGATATTCTTTATTTGACAAGATATTCACAAGTTCCTTTTAATTTAGATAGTATTTCCTTTGACTATATCTATAGCAGTTCATTTAAAGTTTTGTTTACAAGCACATCTGGGCTTCCTCAGGGACAGTTTCTATCAAATGCTATCTCTCCCTGCATATGTGCCATACTTTCTTGTTTCTCTGTTGAAAATTGGACATTTAAAATAATGTAACAACTTTAGAAATCTGATCCCCCCTCCAAGTTTTTCTTGTTTTATTGTTATTGCTGCTATTTGTTTGTTTAGTGACATTCCTGGAAGAATTTTGTTAAGTCTGTATTCCCAGTCTGTAGCCACTTGAAGTCTCTGCTCAGTTATTAATAGCTTAGGGATCAGCTAATGATTGGAGAGAAATTTTTCTAAAATGCCTTGTACCAACAGATCTTTCACCCTTTGCAAAGGGACTCCATGCGTATGTTGGGACAGGCCTTCAATTGATCTGGCAGTTTATAACTCTGCCTTAGTCTTCATTTTCTGCTTCTGAAGATTTTAAGGTCATCCAGAAGCAAGCACACAAGGCTTCCACAGGTTTTTCCTGGGCATACACCCAGCCCTGCACACGTGTATGGCCTTGTAGATACCCAGGAATATATCAGAATTTTTTAAAGCTTCCTATCTCATCTCTAGATCCTGCTTTTGAATTTTCTGACCAGCCCCTTCTTTGTGCCTCCTGGTATCACTACCTCAGGCAGATGCAATGTTAAACAATTTCTCTGAATGTTTTAAATAAATGTCCTGAGGATAAGACTTTTCCACTGAGAAAGGATGAGTCAGGTCAAGTCAAGACAAGCCTTGTGAATGGGGCCTTTCCATGGAGCTGCCAGATGGGTCAAATAGTTCCAGTTCTATGGGAATAGGGATATTAGAGCAAGTTAAAACACAATAAAGTTCACTATTCTTGCTGAAAATCAGCTGTTTTTAATGAATAAAAAAATGCTCCTCAGGTTGTTAGAAGCCTCTGGTTAATTTCCAGAATTCCAAAACAAGCCAGTGTTCGTGCTGCTTTTTCATATAAGTAGATTTTCTGAGGTCCTTACTCCAATATTCTGAAATCCATTCTTTGAGTTTGAAAATCTTTCTGGAACTGGTGTTTCCCCAGAAGACTGTAACTTTCAGCTCCTAAAAGGCTCAGCAAAGCATATGGCATTCCTAGTGATATCTACATGTACATTTCTAGGTTAAAGTATTCATGAACACCTATAAAATTAGAAGAGAGAAAATATGGTCAACCGAGATTTACATTCCATTTTACCTTTGGAAACTACAAGGAAATATGTTTTTTGATAACAGACATGAAAAAAAGCATTTACTCTTATCAACATTTGGCTACACTTAAGTATTTTTAAAATACTGTTTCTTTTTAAAGATTCACAAATTTTAATTTTACATTATAGAACATGCGAGACTGATTTATCCAAGTCATGGTAAGACTAAAGGCACAGCATCTAATTCAATGGCTAGAGTCATAACAGATGAAAGTTTACTAAGAAAAGGTCTCAATGTATCTCTCAGATGAAATGAGGAAGATAGTAATTATAAGCTCTAAATCTTGACTTTTATAAAGAATCATAAATAATTTAAAAGTTCATTTTAATAGAATGTTTGCTATTTCATCATGTACAACTATTTATTATAATGTTACCAAACCAAATTACAAGTAATGAAAGTGTCTGACAACAATGGTAGCATTGTGGCTCTGTGCTTAGATGCTCAGTGTCCAACTTTTTGCGACCCAATGAACTGTAGCCTGCCGGGCTCCACTGTCCATGGGATTCTCCAGGCAAGCATACTGGAGTGGGTTGCCATACCCTCCTCCAGGGGATCTTCCCAACCCAGAGATCAAACCCAGGTCTCCCACACTGCAGGTGGATTCTTTACCATCTGAGCCACCAGGGAAGCCCAAGAATACTAGAGTGGATAGCCTATCTCTTCTCCAGCAGACCTTCCGGACCCAGGAATCAAACTAGGGTCTCCTTCATTGCAGGCAGATTCTTTACCAGCTGAGGTACCCAGGAAGCCCAATGGTAGCATTATCGTTATACAAAATTGTTGTTATTTAGTTGCTAAGTCATGTCTAACTCTTTTGTGACTTCATGGACCCCCTGCCAGGCTCCTTTGTCCATGGTCTTCCCTGGTGGCTCAGACGGAGTCAGACAAAGAATCTGCCTGCAATTTAAGAGACCCAAGTTCAATTCCTGTGTTGGGAAGATCCCCTGGAAAACAGAATGGCTATCCACTCTAGTATTCTTGCCTGGAGAATTCTACAGTGGGTTATAGTGTATGGGGTCACAGAGTCGGACACGACTAAGCAACTAACACAATACTAAATTAGAAAATGTCAAACATATTATAACTGGTTCATTTGGAGCGTTCTGGGGGTCCTAAATGAGTTTAGTTGCATGTATGATATGGAAACAGCCTGCACATAACTTGTGCGCCTATGTTGTGGGGGGTATGATGTAGAAAATTAGAATGAACACATAAGCTTTCCACATAACTTCCTTGCCCCTCTTAAAGTAGCACCCAAAATTGTACATGGGACTTTGGGCTTCAGGGTCATGCTGCAAGAGCAGAGAGTCGCATTGTTGAAAGAAAAATGTTGAGTATCACTGACAATTTCTGAAACACAGTAACAGTGACTACAAAGTCATTAAAATCTTCTCCAAGAAAAGCAATTTAAATTGACCAAATCCTCAAAATAGAGGAATTCACTCATAAAAATCAACAATGATAAGTAGTCCCAGTGCTATTCATGATGCTATCATTCAGTTTCACTTTCCTAGTCTATTTCTAGTCTATACATATTTTTATAAACCATCATGAACATATGACAAAGGTATATAACATGGTAAGTTTTCACTATGTATCTTCACAATTCCTGGACTTAGAATCCGCAACTTTAGGAATTTATGAGCAACCATTATAGTCCTTGATTAAATAATTTTTCATTTTGCCAACACATTAATTTAAAGAATTTGAATCTTGTGTACTTTAAGGCTAATATGTGTGAATGAGTTGCTAAGTTAGTAAGTCTATCCTATCATCCAATTATGCTTTGGATGTTTTCTTTGCATTGTAAACTACAAAATAAATCAGGAAGTTATTAAAAAATTGTTTTTTAAAAAAATGGTCCCCGAAATAAAGCAAATTTCTACTGCTGATGATTAATATAAGGAAATGGCTTAAGAGTCATAAAGCAGTGTTGGTCGTTAGCCAGAAGATATTAATTTTGGATAAGTTAAAGACTAATGTCTTCAATTCGGCTTTGACTCAGATCTATGACATAAACAAGTCTGCCATAAAACATTTTATGAGGGAAATTACAAGCTAAAATATTATTTGTGCTTTCAGGATAATTCATAATCCCTTGGGTCAGGGTTCTTCAAATCTGCCTCTCTTCATCTAAATTATATTAATGTGAGAACAGAAACATCAAGAATTTTCATAAAACAACAAAGGTATTGCTTTGGTTCATCAAATGTAGGATATTCAGTGTTTCCTGACCCTCCCAAAATACATTCATAGGCAATAGATTAAACACTCCTGACTGCACAAATATTAGGAAAGAAAGACACGTTTATCTAAACATATGGAAACCTAGAGTGTAAAGCAAAATAGTCGGAAAAAATAAGTAAATAGTACCAAATAGCCTTCAAAGCACTCCAATCTTTTTTTAAATTTTCATATTGATGTCTTAAAATTTTTTACTGGAGTATAATTGCTTTATAATGCGGTATTAGTTTCTACTGTATAGCAAAGTGATTCTATTTGTTTACACAGAAAGAAAGAAAGTGAAGTCGCTCAGCCATTTCCGACTCTTTGCGACCCCATGGACAGTAGCCTGCACCAGGCTCCCCTGTCCATGGAATTTTCTAGGCAAGAGTACTGGAGTGCGTTGCCATTTCCTTCTCCAGGGAATCTTCCCGACCCAGGGATCGAACCCAGGTCTCCCGCATTGTAGACAGACGCTTTACCATCTGAGCCACCAGGGAAGTCTGTTTACATAAGTTTGTTTACATATGTCCCCTCTAATTTAGGTCACCACAGAGCACTGAATAGAGTTCCCCTTGATACACAGTTAGCTTTTCAATAGTTATCTAGTTTATACATAGTATCAGTAGTGTACATATGTCAGTTTCAATCTCCCAATTTATCCCATCCAGTACTTTCCCCCTTACTCCAGTCTCCTATGAGAATGGAATCATCAGGTAAAAGATAAGCAGGTGACTAAAGTCTGTGCCATAACTCCTTGAGAACCATAAATACATGTTCTTACCCTCCTGCATACAGCTACATGTAGCCAGGTCAGTCCCCAAATAACAAACAATATCAAATAAATCCACAAAGATCTTATGGTGTCAGTTATAAACATAAGAAAAAGATATCCACTAAGGTAAAGCACAAGAAGGAGCACAATAGAATATCTCACTTATTCTCTGCTTTTAAACTGCCTAGAAAACCTAGAAATCTTTGAGATCTGGCACTGCTCAGAATTCATCAGTCCACTTAAACAATGTTTAAGTACTCCTTTAGATATTAAATCCAGTTTGAAAAATCCTGAAAGTCATAAATTCACAACCTATTTATCACCATTACTCCATCACCTCCCCAAATTGCAAAACTAGCAGGACCAGCAAATAGCTTTCTAGATAATGCAAAATAGTTCAACACTGCTAGGATTTAAGTGGTCAAAATTCTATTATGCAGTTGCTACCAAGCCTTCAGATATTCAAGACTACTGCTTTCAAAAATGATGAAGCTCCACAGAAAAACTATGTTGAGAAAGGGGAAGAGAAGGATCTTCCTGGATTTAGGCTTCAATTTTGGGGTATGAGAGACTATGAATTAAAAGCATTCAGATAAATACAACAACAATTTGGAGAACAGGAAAGCACCACTGACCCTGCTGGGTTGGTGCAGGTTATTTAAGTTAATAAAGGGTTAATGAATGGTTATTATGGGGTGACGAATAATTACAACTCTTCATGAAAAAGTGAACAAAAGCTTCAAGACTAAAACACTCCTTTTCTGTAAAAACTAACCTGAATTTCTCTAGGTTGAACTGAATAAAATACAGCAAAGTTTCACTTTAAAATTGGGATTTGCTTGTTCTCTTGCCACATCAAAATGGAGCCTTGGTTGTGCTCTACACCACAGAGGCCACTGCCTATTTAACATGCCTATTGTTTGAAGCCTGTGAAAAATGAAATTGGCATCTAAGTGGTTCAGCCCTGTATAAACAAAATTACCTCTCCTTCCCCTGACAAGGAAGGGCATGCACCTTTGTTAATAAAGATTTTAAGCATACTGAGGGTGATCAAGGACCTCTGGGTGATCAAGGACCTTTGTGTGATCTGTCCAAAGAAATCACTAGATTCCATTTGGCCTCCTACCCTACTGTGTGGCAGGGATCTGTGATCACCTACGTAGGCCAAAATCCATCCTTCTTCAAAAACATTTCACTACCGCTATTTTCTTTTCATATCTGGTGTTTCTTCACCTCGCTATAGTAATAGATAACTCAAGTTACAGATTATTCATAATTCAACACTATGACGTAAGGGAGAGCTCATTTACTTATAAACATAAACTGACTACATAGAGAACACTATTCATGAGCATTGTGCTCATGTATTTTTTCTTCCTTTACATCCTGAGTATGCTGGCACAATGTCCATGTTTATGTGGCTAAAACCTGTCAGAGACAGTCTCATAGTTTCAAAATAATCTCCTTATATTCTGAAATATATTCTAGAGAATTAAAAAAAAAGTGAGTTACTGAAATAAAATTTTACAATGATCACTGAAGAAGAATTTGGGGATTCTAAACCTGTAACTTAGTGTAATTAAAGACAAATTATCAACAAAAGACTGAGAATTTTGCTCTTTTGTCTTCAAAGGGCAATTGTTCAGCATAAAATAAAAATATGCTGTTCTATTATAATTCAGGAAGCTATTTGAGAACTTTGTTTCTAAATAATACTATAAAACCTTTAATGATTTTGCTTATATAGTTTGTGTCTTAACAGTTGTAACATTCTTGCATAGGACACCTTAAGAACCATAAGGAATACACCCACTAGACTAATCTACAGCTAATTTAACAAATGACATCATTCAATAGTTAGTACACAATCCCCCTATAATTATTATAATTCCCATTACCTACCTTATATGGGTTACATTTGCAACTTCCAAGTTAACTTTTCTCATTAATTTAGGGAGGATAAAATGGCTTACAGCCATTTAATTCCATAATAATTAGAGTAGTTTATTTTTTCAGTTACATAATATTTGTAGCTATTCAGTTTTCCCAACTTCATGTTTGAGACACTGAAGTTTGGAAGAAAAAAAGAACACTGAACATAAAAGACACTCGGGCAAAGGAAGATATAACCAATGTTAATCTGACTTATGCTGAATGTCTATTGATGAATGAAAGCACTTTGCATACATAGCAGACTCCTACATGTGTTATTTCCTAGTCTCTTGTCCAGGCTTCATGACATTCAAGACATTAAAGAAGCTGCTGAGGCATAATTAACTGGACAAAAGGGAAACTTTACCAAGAAAGAAGCAATTCACAAGCCATTAATAGTTTAAAATTGTCAACTGGCAGACTTTCATTTCCAAATGTTTGAATTATAGCAACAGTATCCTGATGCATCTCCTTTCTTGCTAGGATCTCCCCTACTTTAATCTACCTTTGAGGCATCCATTGACTACTGTCTAGTGCTCATTCTGACCTCTGTTATCTTTAAATTGATTCTCTGTCTAGAATGCTTGATCTATCTACGAAAAAGGTCTACCCAGCCCAAACGCTACTTTGTCCATGAAACCCTCTTACATAACCCCAGCTCACATTCATCTTTGTCCAAACTCCTCCAGACCTCATTGTTTGAATCATTCACTTGGCCATTAAGTCATATGTGACTTCATTATTTGTTTCCTGAATCTTGTCTCCTCAATATGACTGCAAGCCTTTTAAAGGCAGGACGTATGGCTTATGCCTATCTTATAGATCACCCACCCGCACCCAAAAAGGAGGCTACCACAGTGTTCTGCCCACAACACTTATATCACTTGTTGAATGGAAATATTAGAATTAACCATAATATGAAGAATAGTACTAGCTTAGAATAGAGATAAGTTTTGATGTAAAACATATTGTCTTAAGATAATGCTGGCAAATAAATCTTGAAGCTTAAACAAATACTCATTTTTAAATGACTATAAGCAAAGGGATAATCATGGTGAAAATTCTATTTTCTCTTTTAGAAGTGCAAAGGCATCTCTAAATGAAAGAAGCTAGAAACTTCTCCAAAATCCAAATTAATGCATTATAATTCAGTGATGCTATTAAAAATGTCTGCACCTCTGCTAATAAAGAACCTCATATGATTGTGTAGACAACAGAGCAAATAAACAACTTTGAAAACCCCTGACTTGACCATATCCATTATTTCACAGATGCTATTAACACATTAAGAAGTGAGCTTTCCATTAGAAACAAGTATGTACACTATAAGAAGCCATTTCAACACACAAACATATGGACTGAAATGCCTTACTTATAATATCCTATGAGACAAGGTGTCTTCCAATTTTCAGTCTCTCTAGAAAACACATTTTCTAAGAAACATCAGGATTAACTGTCAAAACTAATGTTCTTCTTTAATGCCTTGGTCCCACCTTCCACCTTTAAAAGTGGGTGAACAAGGGCCAAACTCCTACCTGTCACAGATGTTTCCTTATATTATTATTAGGAAATTCATTAGAAAGCCCAAAAAAAAATAGAAGATGAGATAATAACCCAAGAGGAAAGCTAGAAAATCAACCTCTGTTTGAACACACGGAGTCAGTATTTGTTCTTGTTCAGTTGCTCACTTATGGCCAACTCTCTGTGACCCCATGGACTGCAGCATGCCAGGCTTCTCTGTCCTTCACCATCTCCCGGAGTTTGCTCAAACTCATGCCAATTGAGTCGGTGAAGCCATCCAACCATCTCGTACTCTGTTGTCCCCTTCTTCTCCTGCCTTCAATCTTTCCCTGCATCAGGGTCTTTTCAAATGAGTCAGCTCTTCCCATCAGGTGGCTAAAGTACTGGAGCTTCAGCATCAGTCCTTCCAATGAATATTCAGGACTAATTTCCTTTAGGATAGACTGGTTTGATATCCTTGCAGTCCAAGGGACTCACAAGAGTCTTCTCCAACACCACAGTTCAAAAGCATCAATTCTTCAGCATTCAGCCTTCTTTGCAGTCCAACTCTCACAATCATACATGACTGCTGGAAAAACCATAGCTTTGACTAGATGGACCTTTGTTAGCAAAGTAATGTCTCTGCTTTTTAATACGCTGTCTAGGTTTGTCATACCATTCTTCCAAGGAGCAAGCATCTTTCAATTTTATGGCTACAGTCACCACCTGCAGTGATTTTGGAGTCCAAAAAATAAAGCCTCTCACTGTTTCCTTTGTATCCCCATCTATTTGCCATGAAGTGATGAGACTGGATATCATGATCTTAGTTTCTTGAATGTTCAGTTTTAAGCTAGCTTTTTCACTCTCCTCTTTCACCTTCATCAAGAGGCTGTTTAGTTCTTTGCTTTCTACCATTAGGGTGGTATCATCTGCATATCTGAGGTTATTGATATTACGCCCAGCAATCTTGATTCCAGCTTGTGCTTCATCCCGCCAAGTATTTCACATGATGTACTCTGCATATAAGTAAAATAAACTGGGTGATAATATACAGCCTTGATGTACTCCTTTCCCAATTTGGAACCAGTCCATTGCTCCATGTTCAATTCTAACTGTTGCTTCTTGACCTGAATACATGTTTCTCAGGAGGCAGATAAGGTGATCTGGGAGTCTCATCTCTTTAAGAATTTTCCACATTTTTGTTGTGAACCACACAGTCAAAAGCTTTGGCACAGTCAATGAAGCAGAAGTAGATGTTTTTCTGGAATTCTCTTGCTATTGCTATGATCCAACAGATGTTGGCAATGTGACCTCTGGTTCTCCTGCCTTTTCTAAATCCAGCTTGAACATCTGCAAATTCTGAGTTCACATACTGTTGAAGCCTGGCTTGGAGAATTTTGAGCATTACTTTGCTCACATGTGAAGTGAGTGCAATTGTGCAACAGTTTGAACATTCTTTGACATTGCCCTTCTTTGGGATTGGAATGAAAACTGACCTTTTCCAGTCCTGTGGTCACGGCTTAGTTTTCCAAATATGCTGCCATACTGAGTGCAGCACTTTAACAGCTGCACTTTTAGGATTTGAAATAGCTCAGCTGGAATTTCATCACCCCCACTAACTTTGTTCATAGTCATGCTTCCTAAGGCCCACATGACTTCGCACTCCAAGGCTCTAGGTGAGTGATCACACCATCGTGGTTATCTGGGTCATTAAGATCGGTTTTGTATAATTCTTCTGTGTACTAGTAAAAGAAATGATAAATGCCAGGTCAAATACTAACTGAAATGCTACTAGCTTGAAATTTAACTTTTTTTAAATGGTTGTTTCTGCCTATAACGCCTTGAATCTAGTTTATTCATAATTTTCAATAAGTGTGGAAAAATAAATAATACTTCAAAGTCTAAATTAGGCTCTCCTGCATATAGGCTTCATGCATCTCTAATATGGGCTGGTGAGATGACATTTTAAAAGATTCCAACATTCCTATGAAAACTTAGTTGCTTGAGGTAGAGACACTATTACATACCTTTAAAAATGAGCTAAACATGGTGCTTATAGTTAACAGTACTATACACTTAAAAACATGTTGACAGGATCAATCACATGTTATGTGTTTTTTACCACAATAAAAAATACTTGCTAAAATTGATATACATCTATATGATAGAAGAGGAAGTCATTAACCAAAAACAGCTGGTGCTCCAGTTATCTCTGAGAATGTAATGTACAAACTAAACTGACCATAGTGGGTCCTGTTAAAGAGACACTGGAGACAAGGTACAGTGAGCTGAGCATGCTAAGTAGGATGCCTTCATACGACTGCATTCTGCATTCAGAAATTACAGCTGGGTCTCTCCTTTCATAGTATCTGTTTCATAATCTTTGTGATAGAGAATATCTGTGAGCAAGCTATATAAAAGAAACTTCCTACGTCTAAGAAGAGGCTATTAATACCTAAATACATGGGCCTAAAAATAAGACACATCTGAATACCTGAGGATTTGTAACTATACTCATTGACACATTAAGAAAAAAAGGATTAATGACCAGAGAGCGGCAACATTTATCCACTTGGGCTATACTTAAGCAAAGAGTCGGATACAACTGAGTGACTAAACAAAATACTTAAGCTACTTGTCTAAACTCACCCAGAGGCCTCAATCCGAGGACACAATATGAATGATTATCAACGTGGTCTCTAGGGAGCACTTGGGGGACCCATACACAAGCTCTCTTATGTTGTTAAACGTCATGCTGTGCATCTGTGGCTGGAAGCCATCATTTCTTTCTAACCAGAGTGCCACCAACCCTTGGTCCTAAAGGAAGAACACCTAGGTTTGTATCATGTAAAATACGCCTCTTGTAACAGTCCTGCTCCAGACTCGGCACTCGGTCCCTTTATCTGCCCTCAATCCAGGTGTCACCTTATTTGACAACAATCTTATTTTTTCTCCTTCCCTGATTCCCACATGCCCTCTACTCCTACCTCCAGCTCTATGTGACTCTCTTTCTCCACAGAGCTTTGCTTTCAGTGTGAAAGGGTGGATTTCTGCAAAACAACTTGCTGAACAGGGCAATGGTTAGAGGAATTTGTGGACTGAAATATACCACAAACCACGTATCACTTCATTAGTGTCAGAGAAATAGAAAGCAGTATCATTCCTATTTGTTCTCATGGGGGGGGGGTAGAGTTTGAACTGACAAGGGTGTGGGGCAGATGGATCCACGAATTGAATAAGAATTTTTAATCACTGACTGCCTGGCCCCCTACTCCTACCATCAAAGAGCTATTCCACAAAATCAAGTACCTGGCCAAGCTATTGGGAAGATTTTGTTCTTAATACAAAAGAAGCATCAGAGTTTGTTTGTTTTAATCATGGGGAATTTGACAAAATGCATTGAGAACAATAATCTAACATGGAAAAAAGGCCAGAAGACTTCATGAAATTCTTCTTTAGTGAATAAATCAGCAACACTGTCTTCCACTTACCATCTTTTTTTTTTTTAAGTGAAAAAAGCACCCATCATCTAAACACTTACCTCACTGCTGTTCAAAATCAGGACGCAGAGAGTATTTCTCTTACTACAATAAGGTTTGTGCTTGAAGTCTAAGTTTTACCAGTTATATAACTTATTTGCACCCCAAACTACCTACACTTAACCATGTGATTTTTAGGCTACATAAGCAATACTAAAGTCACAGAGAAGAAGCACGTCAATGTGACTAGCACGGGAGCATTTCTTTGAGGCAGACACAGTGCGGTGGCCTTCAGGCTGACAACACCAAAGCTGATTTTTCATAAATTCCATACTATGAGAATGACTCAAAGATCCACCAGTGCCTGAAGCAAAGCTGAGAATCTGGTGTCACCACCCTGCAGCAATCTAAGATCTCACCATAAGATATGTTAACTAGAGTTGTGTGTAATATGCTTACAGAAAGTATATGGAATGGCAAGGCAAGCTACATAGGCAGTTAGGTCAATCTCACTACTTTCCATTACTAGAGAGCTGGTCAGCATCTTCCGGCAGGATATTGCATAATACAGTCAACTGTGCTCTCCCAGCATTGCATGTGGCTTTGGGTCACAGTGTGGATTATCTGTAAAATGAAACAGATAGAGGAAAGGCAAGAATCATCAAGACTATCACAGACCTTATTTTAAAAACTAGAATTAGTAGGCCTGTACTCAAGCAGAATTTTTCACATTTGCCCATCCACTGAAGATTGCAAAGATCACAAAGCAATATGGCTGATCCTTTCCATTGATAATAACTCTCTTTGATCAATGAGCAAGGATGCAAAACAGATCCAGTTTGATTCTTTACTTTCTAAGCTTGAGGACACAGGACCTAAAATCTAGTACCAGACAGTACTTTCTATCCTTCAGAAATTTCCTTTCATCTAAGATCTAAAATTACAAGTTCCTGAGATGGTCTTCCACAAGGCTCTATTTTGTTGAAAGCTATGCTATGATATACACATAAGGAAATTAAAAAATCACTGACTGCTTTCAAACTGATAAGCCTGAAGACTGAGAAAATATATAAACCTACAGTAGGGAGCCCAACATTCTGTCAGTATTTCCACTGACAAAGCTGAAAACTATCACTGATCTCTACCCATCTCAGCAGCTCAAAGCTGCAGCGGGGGAGAAAGGGAGGTTGAAGAGATCCCAAGAGACCAACCAAATCATCACAATAGCTCTTTGCTGCTCTGTGGCTGTTAATTAAAAAAGAAATGACATTGATAACTGCCAACACCTGAAATATACATATTAAAAATCTGATTTCACCAGACCAATTATTTATTTCTAGAAGACTCTTGAGAGTCCCTTGGACTGCAAGGAGATCAAACCAGTCTATCCTAAAGGAAATTTGTCCTGAATATTCATTGGAAGGACTGATGCTGAAGCTCCAATACTTTGGCCACCTGATGCAAAGAGCTGACTCACTGGCAAATACCCTGATGCTGGGAAAGATTGAAGGCAGGAGGAGAAGGGGACGAAAGAGGATGAGATGGTTGGATGGCATCACCAACTCAATGGACATGAGTCTGAGCAAGCTACAGGAGTTGGTGATCGACAGGGAAGCCTGGCGTGCTGCAGTCCACGGGGTCACAAAGAGGGACACGACTGAACGACTGAACTGATCCCCTCCGCCACCATGTTTTTTAGTGGCACCACCGTTCTCCTGGTTCCTCAGATTTATAAATTCTGAATTATGTTCAAAGCCTCTCTTACATTCACCTGCCCCAGCAATGGGAATTTGGTAGATTTCCCCCCATAATGCCTCTTTACTCACATGCAATCACCTAATTTCAGGTGCTTGTCCAAAAGCTATCTCAGCTATCTTCATACTCAACCCAAATTCAATCAAACCAACATGTCTTCTACTCCTTTCTCTCAAATTAGATACAGTTGGGAATAGGTGAAAGGTGGAAGGAAGGTCCTTACACTTGAGATCAAATTTCACAGCAATTCCAACAGAGCTGTTGAACAAACTTTTCCTGAGCACAAGAATAGCTAGGCACAGAGCCAAGAAAAGAAGAGGCAATGATGGGAGCCAAAAAACAGGTGAGCTGGGACCTTTCCACACTCCTACACAAAACCTGGCCCTAGAGTGCGAGTCCCTGCATACACTGATAACTCCTTCCACTTCTTGATTTTCCAACCTTCCTAGATTCACAAACTATGTCCCTGGGGTCCATTCCTTGTGCCCTCATCACCTTAAGTCTCACTGTTCTCTCCTACCTTTAGGCTCCTCTTCTAATTCATCCTGCATTCTAGAGGACTCGTCTACAAATTCTGTTTCCTTCCTAACATGAAAAACTATAATCAGATCCAATATTTCTTATGCAGCATTCTCAGAAGGTTCCCAAGCCAAAAGGCTACTTTCCATTTCCTTGAAGTTTTATGAGCTTAGAGCAAGGGGAGTGGTATGGCAAATGCTGAGTGTTTAAGTTGCTGACTGAAGACAGCTGCTGGGAATCCCCAAGTGCTGTGGCAAGGGGTGTGGCAGTGACAGCAACCGGTTTGAGAACAACCAAGTAAGACTTCTAGATCTACTGTTCACAGGCTCTTACCAATAATCTCTGTGCTTCTGCCGTTTAAAAACCTGGCTCGAAAGTTGTCCTCTCCCCAAAGCCTTCTTCTTGGCCACTCCTATACCCCATGTCATTACCATGCTCATGCACAGTACTTTTCATGCGTCTAATTCACCTATAATCATCTATATATTGCTTTGCAAGCATGTTAAGTATCATATCTTAAACAACACTGTGAGCTCTGTGAGGATAGAATTATTCTTCTATTTCTCTAGTTTCCAACCACGGAACTCAGCGAAGTGTATATGCTAATAAGAAAAAAAAAAAAACAGGTTTCTTCCCCAGTGACATATAATTTCCACTCAGCTATTCAACACTAACATTTTTACAGGTGAGCAAGTTTGAAAGTATGGTACACTAACAACTGTAGAAAATACACCCACACGTGATAGAAAAGATGCCACTTATGGTTGGACCAGACATAAAATATGCCCCACCCAACCAACTACATTATTACACCATACTTTTTCCTTTGGGCACTTTTCTTTCTACTACATAAGCTTGTGGCTCATTTTTGCTCTTAGCAACACTGTAACTACAGAAGCTCAACTCTAAATAAGTTCACTGTTGGGAATCTACTCTTCCCACCTACACAACCACTGGCTTCCCACACTGTCTCCAGTGTCCTCTGAGCAACTGCCCAATTACTGATTGTGGAAAGACAGCTTACACACTGAAGGTCCATTCTTGGCAGCCCCTGGGTTTTACTGCTGGTCCTCATGCACTTAGCTTAATTGATTCAGAACAGTATCAAAAAGACATTATTACACAAGTTGGGGGGGAAAAAAGACTATTTAAGAAAATTTAAATGTAAAAGCCCTGGTCATTGTGCTGCTTTAAAACAGGCAAGCATGTGTGACATGGAGAGAACAGAAAAACGCCTATTGAAATAGGGAACTCTGACTAATCTCATTGCACAAGTTTTAGTGTTTCACACATATACATTCTCAAAAAGATGGTCTGTTAATGGGAAGCACAACTGACTTCAAAATTATAATAAACTGCAGTAATAGGATATAGTGTTTTAACACAATTTCAAAAAGTGTACAATCTTTTAAAGACAACAATGTGAATGTTAGTCTGTTTCTGAGAAACACATACTTGGAGAAAAAAACAATATATGCGTGGGCTAACAGAGCAGTTTTCTCTTTCTCAGTAGTGGTCTTTCTTCCCACTGGACTTAGAGATCCTTCTTGGTTGCTATCAACTAACTGGGACCTGAATGCAGCACAAACACAATTCATAAGCACGAAAAATTATGAGCTAGGTTATCAGTCCCTTTGGCCATATGGGGAAGAAGGTAAAATAAGCATCGAGTTTTCCTTTGTAACTAAATATACCTTGCCCTACATACACCTTCATGCATGGATGTAAAAATAATTTTGTAATTTATATTTCTATAGCCTACCATTTCAGTCACTGAAGGTTTTCACAGCATAAATGACAACTGGGGGCATGCCCTGCTTTCTTTTCTATAAGATAGGACACCAGATTGCCTTCCAATGGAAATAGACCTTGTTGAAAAACAACCCATATAATACCTCCCAAAATGCTCAACAATTTTTCAGACTATTATTTTAAAAGAACTATACATTACGATCATTACACTAGCATAGATAAGGAAATCTGTAATGGCTTAGTAGCATCATCTAGGAGAAACACACATCTTCCAGCTATTCTGGTCAGTCTTCATCCAAAAGGGACTTAACAGAAATAGTCTGTGCTTAAAATACTGATTTAATATCATTTTGACCTGAGCTGTATTATCAAATCATCTTTCTTACTAACATGTGATAGGATCATTACTGTTCTAATGAAACAAAGTGCCTACCTCTCACCTCCCTACAGCAACCCAATTCCTCCCAAGCACACCAACAAACAGTAATTTGACTACTGTGACAAGACAAGAAAAAGGTAATTGTTCAAACACCTGATGAGGGTATCTGAAAATCTGCATGTCCAAGAGTGGATTTTTTAAAAATACATTTTGTTCACTGCAATGGGGGAAAACACACTTATTGATGTTTAATAGTAAAGTATTTTTTATGTGCTCTGGTTTATACAAAATGTAGTACTGCATTAACTTCAAAGGTGGTAAGAAGATTAAATAAAAGTTCATGGGATGTGACATGCAACACAGTATTAAAGATATAAGACTGAACAATCCCAGTGCCTTAGCAGGATCCTTTTATGTTTCTTTGTTAATGAGGGAAATTCTTAAAATGCAATCCAGCAAGCATAAGTGTGAGTAAAAAGCTTTTAAAATCTTATTACAACATGTTATTTAGTGAGCTAATCATCAAAGCACTTTTTTATGGGAACAGAAGGGGGTTTTAGTTAGTAAAATCAATAAAACTCACGTAAAGAATCATATCTGAGCTGCTTTTATTCCTAAAATGTGCTCCTCACATTTAACAATTTCTGGGAAAAAAACACCTAAAATCATACTGCATGTTTCCAGGTAAGGGTTTCCTCCCCTCAATCTCACCTCGGACTGAAACCATCCCAAGAACCTCAGACTCTTATTATGATCTTGGCAGCATTCAGTCTCCCTGGTGTAAGTTAGAAAGAGCATGATAAAGGATATTGGCATGGAAGCAGGAAGTTTTACATTGGAAGCTGACAGTGAAAGTGCCATTCCCTTACAGTTGCTCGAGTACTTTATTCAGGTCTTCGGCTGTCCGAACCAGCGGGGCTCAACGTGTGGTCCTGGGAACTGTAGCAGCAGCATCACCAGGGAGCTTGGTTGAAATGCAAATTCACGGCCCCACCCCAGACCGACTGAATCAGAAACTCTGGGAATGGGGCCCAGCAATTTGTGTTTTAACAAGCACTACAGGAGCTTATGAAGTAAAGTTTGAGAACCACACCTCCCCAAACTTTTCCATGTGCCTAAGAGTCACCTGGGGAGGCTTGTTAAAATGCAGATTCAGATTCGGCAGGTCTGAGCTGGGGTATGTGAGCCTACATTTTGAACAAGTTCCAGGTGATGTGTCTGCAGACCACACTGCAAGTGTTTCCCCAAACCGGCTGTTTACCAAAAATCACTCAGAAGGCTCATAAAATCCGAGTGCCCAGGAACCACCCCACACCAAATTAATCACAATCTCAGAAGAAAGGCCTAGTCGCATACAACATACTGGTCCTCTGCCTCAGCTGCATGTCAAAAAATCACCTGGAGAGATTCTAAAACTCCTGATGCCCAGGCCCTATCCAAGACCAATTAAATCAGAATCTCTGGGGTTGGGACTCAGGCATCTGTCTTTTTAGTAATTCTTCAGTGATTCCCATGTGCAGCCAAAGTTGGGAAGGACAGTTCTGGAGTAGAACTGGCTCAACACTTGGCACAGTGGATCTGCCTTTCTGGCTTTCTTTTGCTTTATACTGAGAACACTACTTGACATTATATGTTTCAGTTCAGTTCAGTTCAGTTCAGTCGCTCAGTCGTGTCAGACTCTTTGCGACCCCATGAATTGTAGCATGCCAGGCCTCCCTGTCCATCACCAACTCCCGGAGTCCACCCAAATCCATGTCCATTGAGTCAGTGATGCCATCCAACCATCTTATCCTCTGTCGTCCCCTTCTCCTCCTGCCCTCAATCTTTCCCAGCATCAGGGTCTTTTCCAATGAGTCAGCTCTTCACATCAGGTGGCTAAAGTACTGGAGTTTCAGCTTTAGCATCAGTCCTTCCAATGAACACCCAGGACTGATCTCCTTAGGATGGACTGGCTGGATCTCCTTGCAGTCCAAGGGACTTCCAAGAGTCCTGTGCAACACCACAGTTGACAAAGCATCAGTTCTTCTGTGCTCAGCTTTCTTTATAGTCCAACTCTCACATCCACACATGATCACTGGAAAAACCATAGCCTTGATTAGATGGACCTTTGTTAGCAAAGTAATGCCTCTGCTTTTTAATATGCTGTCTAGGTTGGTCATAACTTTCCTTCCAAGGAGTAAGCGTCTTTTAATTTCATGGCTGCAGTCACCATCTGCAGTGATCTTGGAGCCCCCCAAAATAAAGTCAGCCACTGTTCCCACTGTTTCCCCATCTATTTCCCATGAAGTGATGGGACTGGATGCCATGACCTTTGTTTTCTGAATGTTGAGCTTTAAACCAACTTTTTCACTCTCCCCTTTCACTTTCATCAAGAGGTTCTTTAGTTCTTCTTCACTGTCTGCCATAAGGGTGGTGTCATCTGCATATCTGAAGTTATTGATATTTCTCCCGGCAAGCTTGATTCCAGCTTGTGCTTTCTCCAGCCCAGTGTTTCTCATGATGTACTCTGCATATAAGTTAAATAAGCAAGGTGACAATATACAGCCTGACATACTCCTTTTCCTATTTGGAACCAGTCTGTTGGTCCATGTCCAGTTCTAACTCTTGCTTCCTGACCTGCATATAGGTTTCTCAAGAGGCAGGTCAGGTGGTCTGGTATTCCCATCTCTTTGAGAATTTTCCACAGTTTATTGTGATCCACACAGTCAAAGGCTTTGGCATAGTCAATAAAGCAGAAATGTTTTTCTGGAACTCTCTTGCTTTTTTGATGATACAGCAGATGTTGGCAATTCGATCTCTGGTTCCTCTGCCTTTTTTAAAACCAGCTTGAACATCAGGAAGTTCATGGTTTGTGTATTCCAGAACCCTGGCTTGGAGAATTTTGAGCATTACTTTACTAGCATGTGAGATGAGTGCAATTGTGTGGTAGTTTGAGGATTCTTTGGCATTGCCTTTCTTTGGGATTGGAATGAAAACTGACCTTTTCCAGTCCTGTGGCCACTGCTGAGTTTACCAAATTTGCTGGCATATCGAGTGCAGCACTTTCACAGCATCGTCTTTCGGGATTTGAAATAGCTCAACTGGAATTCCATCACCTCCACTAGCTTTGTTCATAGTGATGTTTCCTAAGGCCCACTTGACTTCACATTCCAGGATGCCTGGCTCTAGGTGAGTGATCACACCATAGTGATTATCTTAGTCATGAAGATGTTTTTTGTACAGTTCTTCTGTGTATTCTTGCCACCTCTTCTTAATATCTTAAGCTTCTGTTAGGTCCCTACCATTTCTTTCCTTTATTGAGCCCATCTTTGCATAAAATATTCCCCTTGGTATCTCTAATTTTCTTAAAGAGATCTTTAGTCTTTCCCATTCTGTTGTTTTCCTCTATTTCTTTGCATTGATCACTGAAGGCTTTCTCCTCTCTCCTTTCTATTCTTTGGAACTCTGCATTCAGATGGGTATATCCTTCCTTTTCTCCTTTCCTTTTCACAGCTATTTGTAAGGCCTCCCCAGAGAGCCATTTTGCTTTTTTTTTTTTTTTTTGCTTGGGGATGGTCTTGATTCCTGTCTCTTGTACAATGTCATGAACCTCCGTCCATAGTTCATCAGGCACTCTGTCTATCAGATCTGTTCTCTTAAATCTATTTCTCACTTCCACTGTATAGTCATAAAGGATTTGATTTAGGTCATACCTGAATGGTCTAGTGGTTTTCTCCACTTTCTTCAATTTAAGTCTGAATTTGGCAATAAGGAGTTCATGATCTGAGCCACAGTCAGCTCCTGGTCTTGTTTTAAAAAATTGTCCGTCCCCTTCTGCTAGAATAAGGGCCAGCAAACTTTTTCTCTAAAGGGACAGATAGTAAATATTTTCGGCTTTGTGGGCTAGTGAGTTTCCAAGACAAATACCCAACTCTGTTTTTACACAGAAATAGTCATAGATGATACATCAAGAGATGTGTGGCTGTGACTCAGTAATGCTATTTACCAAAACAGGTGATGGGCCAGAATTTGTCCATGAGCCATACTGTTGAGCCCTACTAGAATGTAACTTCCAGGAAGGCAAGGATTTTTGTTTACTGTTATATTCCCAACACCCAGAACAGTGCCTGGCATGTCATAGGCACCCAATATATTTTTGTTGAAGGAATGTATCACTGGGGGATAGCAGACTGGGGGGTTGGGATAGATATCATAGACCCATTGATGGTGCAGAATGGTTAGCAACAGCTGATTCTGGCTAAGTTTCCAGCATATCAATTCTCTTTCCTCCCTTCCGCTGTCATCTGCTACTTAAAGAATGTCATATGATGTAAAAGTTACATCCATTGCCTGTGCAGCGCCCCTGATGTGTGAAATTTCATCTGACTTCCTTTAATGTTATCATTTGTCTATGTGATCCTCCTGACTCAGACACTCTAATAACAACAATAACTCAAGTGCTGTGTACTAAAACCAGAATGCCAGAATCAGTATTTTTAATTTATTTAAGACAACTGCTAGCAATAGCTTCTGTTGACAATGCTACACTTTTCAACACTTTATCATATTTTGGAGTACTCTCTGAAGTTGAACAACTGTTACTGTTATGATATGAAATGTTATTTTCCGTCCATGCATTCGGCTTGACTGGTTTGTTCTGATAAACTTCAGATTCAAGTACTCCCAACAGTAGGGATCACATGATAAGAGACATGGTAAATGAAGTATTCACCCGTCCTTACTGACTCTTCTCCCATCCTTCCCTGAATTTCTTATAGGCACTAAAGATTTCCTGGAGTTATATGTCTTCCTGTTGAAAATGTATGTTCACTTATTCATTATTTCATGTAGTCCTTTAGTCATTGCAAACATTTACTGAGCATTCACTTATGTATATGGTACTGTCCTACAGGCTTTATTCATATTAACTCATTTAATTCTTATAAAACATCTAGGAGCTAGGTACCACTATTACCATTGTTTTATAGATGAGGGAATTGAGGTCCCAAGAGCTGCAGTAACTTGCTCAAGGCCCCACAGCTAGCAAAAAGGGGAGCTAGGATTTAAATCCAGGTCTGCCTGACTCCAGGGTCAAGATTTACTGTCTTTCCTCATTTTTTTGTTGTTGTTGTTCAGTGGCTAAGTCCTGTCCAACTCACTGTGACCCCATGGACTGCAGCATGCCAGACTTACCTGTCCTTCACTCTTTCTCAGTGTTTGCTCAAACTCATGTCCATTGAGTCAGTGACATTATCCAACCATTTCATCCTCTCTCACCTTTTTTCCTCCTGACGGAAAAGCATCAGGTCTTTTCCAATGAGTAGGCCCTTCACATTAGGTGGCCAAAGTATTGGAGCTTCAGCTTCAGAATCAGTCCTGACCCCATGGACTGCAGCCCATAGGCTCCTCTGTCCATGGGATTTTCCAGGCAAGAATATTGGAGTAGTTTGCCATTTCTTACTCCAAGGGATCTTCCCAACTCAGGAATTGAACCCATATCTCTTGCATCTCCTGCATTGGCAGGTGCATTCTTTACCAGTGTGCCACCTAGAAAGCCTATTTACCATATGCCATAAAGTATACAAGACAGAATCTATAAGGATGAATAGGGCACAATCTCCTTGGTCTCCCAGACCTAATACTGGCTGGGGCTGTGTAGCTGGGAATGTAGGATATCAGGTACAGAGATGAAAGAATTTTCTGTTTATAAACCAGTTGGTGAGAACGTAGACATAGCTCTATGAATTCACAAGTCTCTGAAAAATGGAGACAGAGGGATACAGATTAAAAGGGAAGAGGGCCCCCAACTCTAGAGCTCAGGAAGAAAAATACCATGCTGGAGGAGTTAAACTGATAGGAAAGTTGCCCAATGCAGAAATGCGATTGGTTGCTCACACACACACACACACACAAAACATGTACTGATTAGGTAAGTGACCTCCCTATATGTCATTAAGAGGCAATGCTCTAAAGTGTAAACAGTGGAAAAACCCTACTGTAGCCTTGTGAATGCTATGGCTGGAAAGCCCATCAAAGCTAAGAAAGGATTTATGATATGATATGGCTAAGTAAGCTATTTAACCATTATAAAAACAAATAAAAATAATTAGAAAGAAGTTGTTTCTTTCATGCCATGCTTGACCTGGTGATGTATTTGCTGTCTTTCTGATAGGGAATGGGTGGTTGCATCAGGCTGTATAAACTATATGACTCCATCTTTTCAAAACATCCCACACTCTCTACTGACTTCTTCACTCACCAGTAACAACAGCCACCTTATACTAAATAATAAGCACCTACTCTAAACCGAGCACTTTATATAAATGAACTGATTTTCCTTACAGTAACCCTATGACCTCATAGGTTTCTATAGTTAGCCCCGTTTTCAGATGAGGGAACTGAGGCTCAGAGAGGTAATGTGGCTTACACAAGTCCGTAAAACTAAATGAGCGATACTAGTTTCCCATGGCTACTGTACAAATTACCACAAATTTAGTGGCTTGAAACAACAGAAATGCATTCTCTCACAGTCCTGGAGGCCAAAAATCTGAGATCAAGGCATTGGCAGGGCCATGCTTCCTCCAAAGTCTCTAGGGGAGATTGCATTCCTTGTTTCTTCTTAGTTTCTGGTGGCTCCAGACTTAGCTTGACTTATTGGCTGCATTATTCCCACCTCTGCCTCTATGTTCACGTGACCTTCTCCCCTATGTCTCACTCTGCTCTTTCTATTTTAAGGACTTTCGTCATTGGATTTAAAGCCCACCCTAATCCAGCTGACCTCATATAGAGATCCTTACCTTAATTACATCTGCAAAGACCCTTATCCCAAATAAGATCACATATTCTGAGGTTCCAACTGGACATATGTTTTTGTAGAACAGCATTCAACTCACTACACGTAGCCTAGCTGGGATTCTAACCTAGATCTGGATGACTCTAAAATCTTGGCTCTTTTCACTAAACCAGGCTGCCTCCACCAAAAGGTGTTTGCTTTGCCTTTTATTTGGTTTCCTAAGTAGATTTCCTACTGGGAAGAGGATGCACTTGTTGACATAGGTTTGCTTTGTAATTAATTATCAAGATGAATTAATAAATTGACATTTTGGTTTCCAAAACATTGCTTTAACTTTAGATTGTGTGAAATGTGTCCCCCAGAGCTTAATCACTCCCTGGTTAAAACTGAAAAAATTGAGTTTTAGAGCCTGTGAAACTGAGGATTGTATCTTGGCAAGATCCCTTCAGGATAGAAGCATCTCACAGCCTACAATTCATGCCCATTTCTTTACCATGTAAGTGACCACACTAATGAAATGCCACACATTTCTGAGTATACAGAAGAATTTCTAATTACTTAAAAACTTCTAGGAGGAATTTTGATTCTACCTCAATGTGATGTCCCAGAAAAGTTCCTCATAAGAACCTTCTATGTTTGCTCCCGAGCCTCGGCCCCTATCATCCAAACATAGGGAAGGAGATGCCTTTAAGAGTTCGTTATCACACTAAGATGAGATTCAGTAGAAAAAATAAGGATCCAGAAACAGTAGAAACTCAGTTTCAAACCCCCAACCTGCTTCCTAAATTAGTATTTCTCAAAGCATGTTCCGGGGAGTATTAGTCCCTGGGGATGGACATTGATAGTATTACATAAGAAAGAGCCCCCGTGAACAATCAAGTTGTGAACCACTGGTTTAATCAAACGTGGATTCCCAAGTACAGAAATATTCAGAGTCCTTGCTAAGTTAATAGGCAATGTGAATCTCCAAGAGAGGGATGGGGGACACAAGGTTTTCAAAGTTTTGTGACTTCACTCACAGGGATGATGGTGAGGGGCTATGATGACAGTAGAAACATAGAAACAGTTTCTTGATCTCTGCAGAGCAACTGCCCCCAGCCCTGCTAACACCTTGATTAGGAAGATAATAACCTTTGCAATGTGTTTATCAGGTTGTGATCAGTCGGTGGACCACCCATAGTGATGGACCACTGAGTATAACCAAGGGAGCTTGTTAAAAGTGCAAACTTCCTGGCCCTGGTGGCTCAGCTAGTAAAGAATCTGCCTGCAATGCAGGAGACCTGGGTTCAATGCCTGGGCTGGAAAGATCCCCTGGAGAAGGGAATGGCTTGGTTCAGTTCAGTTCAGTTGCTCAATTCTGTCTGACTCTTTGTGACCCCATGGACTGCAGCATGCCAGGCTTCCCTGTCCCTCACCAACTCCCAGAGCTTGCTCGAACTTACGTCCGTCGAGTCCGTGATGCCATCCAACCATCTCATCCTCTGTCATCCCCTTCTCCTTCTGCCTTCAATCTTTCCCATCATCCAGGTCTTTTCTAATGAGTCAGTTCTTCGCATCAGGTGGCCAAAGTGTTGCAGTTTCAGCTTCAGCATCAGTCCTTCCAATGAATATTCAGGACTTATTTCCTTTAGGATAGACTGGTTGGATCTTCTTGCAGTTCAAGGGACTCTCAAGAGTCTTCTCCAACACCACAGTTCAAAAGCATCAGTTCTTCGGCACAGCTTTCTTTATGGTCCCACTCTCACATCCATACATGACTACTGGGAAAACCGTAGCTTTGACTAGATGGATCTTTGTTGGCATGGGAATGGCTCTGTTTTTTAACATGTTGTCTAGGTTGGTCATAGCTTTTCTTCCAAGGAGCAAGCATCTTTTAGTTTCATGGCTACAGTCACCATCTGCAGTGATTTTGAAGCCCAAGAAAATAAAGTCTATCACTGTTTCCATTGTTTCTCCATCTATTTGCCATGATGTGATGGGACTGGATGCTGTGCTCTGAGTTTTTTGAATGTTGATTTTTAAGCCATTTTTTTCACTCTCCTCTTTCATTTTCATCAAGAGGCTCTTTAGTTCTTCTTCGCTTTCTGCTATAAGGGTGGTGTCATCTGTGTATCTGAAATTATTGGTATTTCTCTCAGAAATCTTGATTCTAGCTTGTGCCTTATCCAGTCCAGCATTTTACATCATGTACTCTGCATATCATTGGAAAAGACCCTGATGCTGGGAAAGATTGAAGGCGGGAGGAGAAGGAGACGACAGAGGATGAGATGGTTGGATGGCATCACCGATGCAATGGACATGAGTTTGAGTAGGTTCCAGGAATTGGTGATGGATAGGGAAGCCTGGCATGTTGCAGTCCATGGGGTCACAAAGAGTCAGATGCGACTGAGCGACTGAACTGAACGGAACTGAACTGACTCTGCATATAAGTTAAATAAACAGTAAGTGGAGAGTTCTGACAAAATGTGGTCCACTGGAGAAGGGAATGGCAAACCACTTCAGTATTCTTGCCTTGAGAACCCCATAAACAGTATGGAAAAGGAATGGCTCCCACTCCAGTATTCTTGCCTGGAGAATTCCAAGGACAGAGGAGCCTGGCGAGCTACAGTCCATGGGGTCACAGAGTCGGACAGTCTGAGCAACTAACACTCACGTGCGCACTCATACACACACGCACCAGGCTTACTGAATTAGTATTTCTGAAGATAGAGTGCAGGAACCTACCTTTTAAAACAGGTAACTGGAATAATTCTGAGACACACTTAGGTTTAAGGACCATGGCATTCTGGTGAAATCGGGCTTCCACAGCAGTGAAACACAGATTCAACTCTAAATGTTCATTTACAATTCCAGCCAATAACCAATTACAATATTACATTCTTATAGCATGATCTGTAGACTTTAATTTGTGTGAGAATATCGTTTTATATGGCTTGATTTAAATCAAAACAGTTATGGCAAAATTTATTAATCCTGCTCTCCTGAGACAATTTATGTAATAAATCTTGAGGAGAATACAATAACCTCTACTATCTTAACATTCGATTCTATGAAGTTCCTAGGGCTTCAAATCTGTTTGTCACAAACACATCACTCTTTACTGACTAAACTTATTTCTCTTCTTCCAGGCAACAAGTTTCTGACAAACACTGGTTGCTGGTGATTTTCCTGAATGTTTTTTTTTTTTTAAATAACAGCTACCTTCTTACCATGTTATTGTGAAGAGTGAGTGAGAAAATATATGTGAAACACCAAGCAGAGTGCCTGACTCAAGGAAGTGGTTAATAAATGTTCATGTCACCTTCAGTGCACTGACACAATAATATCTCTTAAATTATTGATGAGATAACATGGGAGAGCTGCAGCTGAATGAAAACGAGGGAATCAGCTGTACTGACAATATCAGGGTTTTGAGCGGCTGCCAGGGAACTGGCTAGAACCCCAGTCTCCAAGGGCAGGCTCAGCTGCAGACAGTAAGATGGCTTGGGGAGAGTGTGAGTTCCTGCAACACACACCTTGGAGAAACGGTGCAATGAGTGAGGTTTTGGCCTAAAATTCAGGTTCTAATCCTCAACATGATTCCTAACTTAGTGTTTCTCAAAGTTGTTCCATGGAATATTAGTCCTTGGGGATGAACTAATTCATATTCATCTTATGAATAAGAGTGTTACACAAGAAAGAGCCCTATGAACAGGCAAAGTTGTGAACTGCTGGATTAGTCAAATGGGGTTTCCCAACTACAGGAATATTCAGAATCCTTGATATGTTAACAGGCAATGTGGATCCCCATGAGAAGGATGGGAAACACAGGGTTTTCAAGGTTTTGTGACTTCACTTACAGGGATGATGATGAGGGCCTAGTGGTTTTGAGGAACACAATCGTGAGAACACTGCTTAAGGCCACTGGTGCCCTTCTACTTGGTAACAGGAATGACTGCTTTTTAGCCCTTTCATGACCAAAGTTCACAAGAGAACAGTTAAGTGCTGAACTGTTCTCAGTCCCCTAGTGTCGTCCTTGTTTTCTTTGTACAGCTTAGATCCTATGTGCACCATTATATTCACTGTTTTGCACACACCCTATATCTCCCTTGCCTCTCTCCACCCCCATCTTAGTTGAGCAACAGACACCTAATCCTGGTTAAATCCAACTCTCTATCTATTCCAAACCTGCCCCAGCAGCTGAACAAGATTAGAAAATACTTAAAACCATGCTAACTAGTCTCAATTTCAGTTCATGACCATTAACCTCAAGTGGGCCCTTCATGCTACCCTCTAATTTTCCTACATTTTCTTCATTCAACCGTTCTTAAACTCTCTCTGATGGCTGTTTTGCATCTGTATGTGCCTGCTCACTCAGTTGTGTCCAACTCTTTGTGACCTCATAGACTGTAGCCCGCCAGGCTCCTCTATCCATGGGATTCTACAGGCAAGAATACTGGAGTGGGTTGCCATTTCCTTCTCCAGGGGATCTTACCGACCCAGGGATCGAATCTGCATCTCTTGCATTTCCTGCATTGGCAGGTAGATTCTTTACCACTGAGCCACTGGGGAAGCCCAATGACTGTTTTACACCTTCCCTATCCTCCTCCCAAACCCCTTCCCCTATCCTCATTCTCAGCTGCTGACTCTGCTTCTCATTTCACTGAGAAAATAGAAAATGTCAGAAGAGAACAAGTGCAGACTCTTACCATGGTATCTACAAACCTACTTGCATCTCTATCCACATACCCTGCCTTCCTGCTTGTCAACCTTGCCTTCCTGCTTGTCACTAGGAATGAACTGTCTGCAATTCCACCAATGGCTGACTCCTTCACTTGTGTACTACATCTTTCCCCTTTTGAACTTACCAAGGTCATGACTCTAGTCATTTTTCTCTCCCTCTAAGACATCAGCGATTTTTCTCTCACCAAGCCAACATCTCCAATGTTAAGAAACAAAACAAAACTTTTCTCTGCCTCAGCTACAACCCCATTTTTTCCCCCTCTCTCCTTAAAGCAAAACATATTTTCTCCTACTAGTCTCTCTTGAACCCTCTCCAATCAGGCTTTTGCCCCCAGCACTCCACCAGAATGATTCATGTCAAGGTCAATAGTATCTCCTCAGTGTTAAATATAATGATCCTTTTTCTGTTCTCATTTTATTTGACCCAGCAGCAGCATTTGACACAGTTGATCACTCCCTTCTTGAAACAGTTTGTTCTCTTGGCTTCTGAGACACCACTCTGTATTGGTTCTCCTCCTACTTTGCTAGCTATTCTTTCTTAGTATCCTTTGCTGGGTTTGCCTCATCTTTCTAACCATTAGGCTGTCTAATTGGCCTCTCAACTCAAAATTCTCCAAAACCAAAATGACTATTTTCCTTAGACCTGTTTATCCCTCAGTCTTCTTTACCCATGTTTCTAGAATTTCAGGCCAAACTTGGAGCCTTCCTTGACTCCTCCCTTTTTCTCACACCTCACATGGAATCTATCAGTGATACTGTGGGTTGAGTCTTTCAAAACATATTTAGAACCTGATCACTTCTTGCTATTTCTGCTGCTACTGCCTTAGTCCCAGCCAGCATCATTTCTTGTCTGGACCATTGCAAAATCCTTTGTGTGTGTGTGAGTTGGTCAGTCGTATCTGACTCTTTGTGACCTCGTGAACAGTAGCCCGCCATGCTCCTCTATTCATAGGATTTTCTAGGCAAGAATAGGAGTTGGTTGCCATTTCCTTTTTCTTCTCCAGGGGATCTTCCTGACCCAGGGATTGAACCTGGGTCTCCTGCACTGCAGGCAAATTCTTTACTGTTTGAGCCACCACGAAAGTCCCAAATCCATTAAATGTGTAAATCAGATCAGGTCATGCATCTGCTTGAAGCCTGCCCATGGCTTTTTATATTGTTCGAGGTAAAAGCAAAGTCTTTAGAATCACTTAGAAGATTCTACAGGAGCTGGCTTCTTCCCCGTTACCTCTCTGAACTCAACCCTACCATTCTCTCCCTTGATTACTCAGCTTCAGCCATATGGCCTGCTTGCTGTTTCTCAGACATGCCAAGGTAACTCCCAGAGGGCCTTTGCTGTTCCCTCTAACTGGAATGTTCTTTCCCCACAGAGGCTTACTCACTTGCTTCCCTCAGGCCTCTGTGCAAATGATACTACCAGTGACATTTCCTCGACTATCTCATTTAAAAATTGCCATTTTCTGCATTTTTTTATCACTTCCCATTACTCTATTTTTCTCCACAGCACTTCTTTTTTCTGATATATTAATATTTGCTTGCTTGTTCATTATCTCTCTCCACCACTAGAATGTAAACTTCAGGAATACAGGGATTTTATTTGTCACTGCTCTATCCCCAGTACCTACCCCAGTGCCTGGCACATGATAGATGCTCAGTAAGTATCTGTGAAACAAAAAAGAATGTATATCTTTCAATGGAAAAGACCCATACCTTTTATCAGATTAAAAGGGGCCTGAGACCCAAAATGGTTAATAATCAATCACTATGTGTTAGTTGCTCAGTCATGTCTGATTCTTTGCAATCCATGGGCTGTAGCCTGCCAGGCTCCTCTGTCCCTGAGATTCTCCAGGCAAGAATACTGGAGTGGGTAGCCGTTCCCTTCTCCAGGGGATCTTCCAAACCCAGGGATCCAACCTAGATCTCCTGCATTACAGGCAGATTCTTTATCATCTGAGCCACCAGGTAAGCCCCAATAATCACTATCCCGAGTCTAAATCTGCCTTCCTGAAACGTATACCCATTAGGCCTAGTTCAGCTATTTGGAGCCTGATACAAATGGGACAGGCTACAGATGTTTGCCAAGTGAATGAAAGTATAAGACAAAATAAGTCTACTCCCTCCTCTTTGTGCTAGCTTTTGGTTGGCTTGGAGAAAGTCATCATGTCCTTCTAAATCATCTCTTCTGCAATGCAAAAACTCTTAATTTGTCATGGTTTCCAAACCCACCTTCTTTGCTCTCCCCTGGACAAGCTCTGATATGGATGTTCTCCTCCACATGTCTTCAGTGGCAAGTAGATAATTTTTTAAAACTGAGGTAGACCAGTTGTGAGACAATGGCAAGTAGTGGGACCTGTGAAGTCCATGCAGTTGTCTAAAGATATTCACATTCAAACTCAAGACAAAGTACATTTACAGGTCAATTTTGTCCCATGAGCTGACAGTTCGCAAATCTATTTGGAACTCATACAGTTTGTCAACACTCCCTTCACATTTTCCTCACTCCATGACCTCACCTTTGTCCTCCCTCATAAGCCCAACTATTTAATCACACAAGACTATGCTCTGCTTCTCAAATACCCCTTGTGATTTCTTGCTCTTATTCCTTTACCCATATGCGCTCTCTGCATAAAACGCCTATGTGGAATAGTCGCTATTTGTCTCTCCAGATCTACTGAAAAAAAAAAAAAGTATTTTTTAGAGCAATTCTAGGCTCACAGAAAAATTGAGAGGAACATATAGAGAGTTTCCGGATACCCTCAGTGGATCCACTTTTCACCCTTCTCCATTCTTTGTGTGTACCTCTAGAGGCTGACCTTTGTGGACTGTATTAACTGAGTTTTTTCTCTGAATTCTCACTGGATATGGCCAATAGGAATCATTAACAAGGGATTGGAGGGAGTTCCCTGGCAGTCCAGTGGTTAAGACTCCACATTTCCACTTCAAGGGGCATGGGTTTGATCCCTGGTCGAGGGATACAAGGCATGGCAAAAAACAAAATAAACCCAAGGGAGACCAGAAGCAGATTAAAATCTGAATATTTATTCTCCTATCCCCTTCTCTGTGGAGTGGTAGCAGTTTGGTTGAGTCCTTCTAGAAGAATCTATCATAGGCCACAGACTTTTTTTGGCAGCCATCTTTTATAGCTACAGCTACTCTTTCTGGGTTCTGATAACTGCTCTTTCCTCTTGGCCCTTCAGGTATAAAGATGGTAAAGGCTCCCTGGGCTGTCTCACCATCCTTTCTTGATTTCCCTTAGCCCTGCTCACATGGTTGTAAACAGTCCCATCATTAAACTCCCCTCATGTTTCCTGTTTGAGTATGCTGTTTGTTTCCTACCAGACCCTTGACTGCCACCATGCCCTGGTGTCTATTCGGTGAACTCCACTTTGTTCAGGTCCCAGCTCCCCTGTGAGACTTCCCTGAGTGCCCTTCCTTCTGAGAAAGTTAGATATTTCCCCAGCTCCTTGAGAACATTTCTTACAGCACTCTGATTGTTTATGCATGTGTCTCCCATTAGATCTTGAGCTTCTTATGGCAGGGAATGAAGCTTATTCATCATTATTATCTCAGCTCCTGGCCAAGCGCATACTTGGTACATGCTGGTTATCTTTTCTTTTGGAGAGAAAGGGGATGAAGTTGGAGAGGGAATGTTTGGTTTTTTCTTTATTCAAATTATGTATTTTTAAAAGAAATGCCTACTTATTATTTTTTAAATTATAACTAAAGGAAAAAGAGTGAAGTAAAAGTCTATCTCTCATATCCATGCTAGAATTAATCATAGTAATGGTCTGTGGTGGGCATCCTCCCAGTACCTTTTCTGTGTACAAAAATGTACATACTTATATATACACAATATAGACACCCATCTCTGTTTCATGCTTTTTTTCACTTAACAATGCAACAGTCTGTATTCTATGTCAGCTCATATAGGTATGCAGACCTACTTCATTATTTTTTATAGCTGAATTGTATTCCATTTGAAAAATATATCATAATTTATTTAACAAATCCCATATTATTGGACTGGTAGTTATCTAATATTGCTCCCTATTAGAAGCAATGATTCTCAAAACACAGGGATACACTGAATAAAATTTAACCACAAAATATATAGCTGAACTCAAGAAGCAAGAAAGGAAAACTTCCAGATTCCAGAAACAAAAGTAGAACTCAAAACCCTAGCAATGAACACAAATTGAAGTGTTACAACTCACAGGGATAATGGAACCAGAAAAGCACCTTGGAGGCTGAGGTTTGGGGTCCTCTAAAGGGCTTGGAATTGACTTAGACCTGTGCTTCCTGCACAAAACAAGGAGCAGTGGAGACCTGCCTCATCTATGAATTGAAACCACCTTTGTCAATTAGGCAGATGCACAATAATAACAAATCTTGATCAGTACACACGATGTGCCAGGTATTGTTCTATATATTTTGCATATATTAATTTCTTTAATCTTCATAAAACTCCATTAAGGGAGGTACTGTTATAGCCCCCATTTTACAAATAAGGGAGACAATGTTTAAGTATTAATAAATTGCTTAAGGTCACACTGCTGGGAAGTAGTAGGTATAAGATTCAGACCCAGGTATCCTGATTCCAGGATCCATAGTCTTTATTATGTTATACTATGTCACTACAAATGAGATGTAGGCCATCTTCCATAGGACAGGGGTGAAAATAAACTCATCTCTAAGAAGTTTAAAACATTTAAACCTGAGCTACACGCTATGAGAGCCAAATTCATAGTACCCATGTATTTCAGAAACCCTGAGCTGAGACCTTTACATAAAAACTTTTCCAGAACTGGGAATGCCATAGAACTCTGGCAGGGGCAAGTTAAAAACTGCCCACAGGGCCACCTCTTCAACTCAGAGTAAGATCCTCACAGCATGTAGCTCCTGTAGAAGATAAGCTCACATAGAAAATTATAAAGCACATGAAGAAGCCCATTACAATGAAAGTTAGTCAATATACACAAGAAATGGGAGAAATCAATTCCAAGGAACTATGGACAATACAGCAATACAAAAAGACTTCAAAATATTGTATATTTAAAGGTTTAAAGAGGAAAAAACTCCAGAATACATATATATATATATATATATATATATATATATATATATATATTTGCATCATATATAATATGGTATATGTTATATATGGACTTTCCTGGTGGCTCAGATGGTAAAGAATCTGCTTGCAATGTGGGAGACCTGGGTCCGATCCCTGAGTTGGGAAGAATATATGTATATATGAGTGTATATATATATTCCATCAAAGAATGGATGGAATAAATATATATAAGGGATATATATAAGGGATTCCTTGGTGGCTCAGATGGTAAAGAATCTGCCCACAATGCAGGAGACCCAGGTTCGATCCCTGGGTTGGGAAGATCCCCTGGAGAAAGAAATGGCTACCCACTCCAGTATCCTTGCCTGGAGAATTCCATGGATAGAGGAGCCTGGCAGGTTACCGTCCACGTGGTGGCAAAGAGTTAGACACGACTGAGCAACTAACACTTATGAAAGAAAAGTTCTAGAAATGAAGACTATAGAAAATATGGGATGATCATTGGAAGACATTAGTTCTCATCCCATTGAAACATTACAAATTCAACTGACAGTTTAAGTTACAAATAAGGCATGAGTGAGGGAAGAATTAGTGAAATAAATAAAACTGAGATATTCATAAAATATAGAACTACGCTATAAAAATGCTAAACATGAAAAAGAAATTAGAAGATACAGATGATAGAATAAGAAGCTCCACATACATCTAGCAGAAATACCAAAAAACAGGAAGAAGTAATGTTTGAAGAGAAATGGCTGTGAATTTCTCAGAACTCCTAAGACACAAGTCCTCAGGTGAAAATCCTGTACCTAATCCTAAACAGAATAAATGAAGACAAATTGATAACTTCTAGCTGCATCATGATGGAACTTCAGGACATCAAGGATAAAAGGAAAATCTCAAAACTTACTAGAGACAAATAACGCTGCATGGTATTTCTGTGGGATAAATTCTTAAAGGTGGAATTTCTGGAACAGAGGATAAGCACTTTGAAAAGAGATGGATGTGTTTGAAATGAATGAGTGAGTGAATTAATGAGCCAGTGGAGGCATTATTTCTCTCAATCTAGGCATGATGTTTCCTTTAGAATAGCCTGAGATTGTATCTCCCAGCTATCTATCTATTTATACATTTGCAATTGCATCACTACTATTGATTTATATTGAGCAGGAGGCCAATTAAAATCCCCAGGACTTTTTCAAATGAAGGGCTGTCAAATGAGTCCTTCTCTAGCGTGTACTTAGGCAATTAATTTTTAAAACTCAGATGTAGAACTATTTGGTTGCTGGTGAGATCATCGAGAGCTGGAGCCACTAAAGCAGGCTTCCTATAGGAAGTAAGACTTCAGCTAAGCAGGATTTATTTTATTTTTATTTATTTATTTATTTGGCTGTGCCAGGTCTTAGATGCAGCATGTGGGATTTTTTTAGTTGCAGCATATGGGATCTAGCTCTCTGTCTAGGGAGCGAACCCAGGATTCCTGCATTGGGAGCACAGAGTGTTAGCCCCTGGACCACCAGAGAAGTTCCATAAGTAGGATTTATTTTAGATAGAAGGGATACAAGAGAGCTTCCAGGTTTGTGGGATGGAGCTAACAGGAGTGATGAGGTGCACGAATAAGCCATAGGCTAGGAAATGAGGTTGGGGTGAATGTGTGAAAGTGGGGTGAGTAAAGAGAGTTCAAAGGCAAGGTGGGAATAGATTATGGAGGACCTGGAAAGCCAGGCAGTACGTTTGGACTTGATATTAATTGGGAGCCACTTCAGCATTTTAGAAAGGAAACTATGTTATCTGGCCAGCCAAAGAAACATGAACTCATCATGGAAGGAGTAAGGAGACTGGGCGAAATCATTGCTAACAGGTCATCCAGACAAGTAGTCAAGCTCATGAAACAGGTCAGAGACACTGGGGTGACTTGATGTTGAACCAACAGACTAGTGGAAACTATGTGTAATCAAACCAGCAAGGCTGAAAGTGGTGTTTAGAAAGAACAGTCTTAATAGCAAACTCAACATGCTTTAGAGCTGGATGCAGGAGAGCAAGAGACAGAAGTGGAGAGTGGCATAACTACAAGAATAAGCATTATTAGAGATTCTTATTCTAGTGCCGGCTCTGCCTCCTGCTCATCACATGCATAAACATTGAGGTTAGTTTCTTCATCTGCAAATCTAAGTAGGTTCTAGATTCGGGAGTCTAGAGAGTTGTAACCAGTTCTGCTTTACTCACCATGGTATCCCTAAGCCCTAGTATAGGGCCTGGCAGATAGTAGAGCCTCACTAAATAGTGGCTGAATAGATGAATGAATGAGCAAAGGAAGGAAGGAATGAACTAATGCCTGCCCTGCCTGCTTCATGAAGTTATTGTAAGATTCAGATGAGATCAGGGATGGGAAATTATGAAATTAAAAAAACAATCCTATGGTAAAATACTCTAGCTACTACTGAGAAGTTTATTTTTTAAAATTAAATTAGAAGACTGGTTAGAGTACATCAAAGGTAAAATGAATGGTGGGCTAAGGATATCAAGTTTTCTTAGCATGGAAAGTAAGAAGAATAGCAAAAATGTAAGACACTTCAAGCGATTTTCTCAATTTAGGGAAAGAACACATCAGGATCTGTGTTCTGTACTGTGTTCTGTCCTTTGCACCCAATGTGTTCATGGTAGGGGTAATAATGGTGTTAATTACAGTTAACATTCTTTGACTACGTACAATGTGCTATGTCCTATCGGTCCATTACAAAAACCCTGCAAAGAAGGTATTAGGTTGGTACAAAAGTTCTAATGGTAATATTTCCATCCTATACATTTTATTGAAGTACAGTTCACTTACAACATTGTATTAGTTTCAAGTGTACAACATAGTGATTTGATATTTTTATAGATTATTTACCATACAAAGCTATTATAATATTGTTGACAGTTATTACATTATAATAGAATATGTTCTCTGTGTTGTACATTGTGTCCCTGTGACTTATTTGTTTATAACTGGTAGTTTGTACCCCTTAGTCCATTTCACCTATTTCATCCATCTCTTTACCCCCTCCCCATTTTAGAGATGAGGAAACTGAGGTTCAGAGAGGTGAAATGACTTGCTTAGAGCCATAATGAGGAGGCTGAAGAGTTAGAAATTTTATCTCAAGTCTGTTTGTCTCTGAAGCCAGTGGGAAGAAGCTGAGAGTAAACAGATTTCTTCACACCATAAGGATGTCCTCGCTAGGGGACAGAGAAGTCCAACGGTGGAATGGACTGCCTCCTGAGCGAATGAGTTTCTCTTCATTGGAAGCAGAATTACCACCTAATTTGCTGGGCCCAGCACAAAATGAAATAGCCATATGCCCATGAAGTAAGCTCTGATTGGAAGTCTTCAAGCATGAGTGAGAGAGCCTCTAGACAGGGATGTTAGAGAGAAGAGTCGACAGGAGCTGAGGCACTGGAAAAGATGACCTTAATCTGAGATTCTATTTTCCCAAATGGATTAGGGGAGCTTCCTGAGGTTGTTGGCTGACGTGATACCTCAAAGGCCTTCAGATGAGGGAGAATTCTGCAGGGTAATGCAGAGATCCATGGTGCTGTGGTCATCTGGGGTACCAAAAAACAGGGTCTGCCCTGTCAGGAAGCATGAACATTCAGGAGAAACCAAAAAAGAAACCCTTTAAGGGGATTAAGAGGTACAAACCTGCAGTCGCAAAATAAATAAGCCCTGGGGATGTAACATACAGCATAAGGTACATGGGCAATAATATTGTAGTAACTTGGTACGGAGACAGATGGCTACTGCACTTATTGTGGCGATCATTTCATAATGAATGCAAACATCAAATCACTGTGTAGTACACCTGAAACTAAGATAACAGTGTACATCAACAATACTTCAACTGAAAACAAACAAACCTCTTTTAGTGGTGGTGAGACATCATAGAAAGGGTCAGATGTGGGTTCAAATTCTCGCTCTGCCACTTCCTAGCTAGTGTATGCCTTTCAACAGTCACTTGAAACTCTGACACTGTTCTCTCACCTACAATATGACCGTAGTGCCTTCCTTGCTGGTTGTGGTGAGATTCCATTGAGATGATTCAAGTCAAGTGCATCTGGCACTTGAGAAATCTGCAATGAATATTAGTCATTATTTTTTTCTGTTACTGAAGGAGGTATGAGATTTGGTCATTTGCTTCTCCTTGAGCTCAGTAGATAAGTCTTTCAGATCCTACCTCGGGACACAGAAACTCCTTCCCACTTGGATCTTCCTAATCACAACCCGATCCTGGCAGTGGGCTCTGGGTCAATGTAGAACAGAGCTGCTAGTAGACAGTAGTAATGAACCTTCAAGGGAAATAACACTCTCAAGGTTTTCCCTCACCCTGAAGATATTCCATTACAGAAGACAGCTATTTAAACCCAATCTTGAAATCCTGCCAGGAGAATGTTTCACCTACGCCGACTTTTTACAGGATCAGTAAGAATAAAATTCACTCCTGCCAGGCAAACTATATGTTAACCACTTGGGAGAGGAAGAACCTTAATACCTCTCTATTTGCCTGTAAGACCTCTGTCCACCTCTTCATAATTCTTTGAAACAGCCGGCATAGCAGAGCACAGATGCCCAGAGTTTTCTAGGAACTTCCTTGTGCCTTACACGGTACAGAAAGAATGGAATGAAAATTAAGGGAACATTGCAGTAAGTCACTGAATAGCTTGGCTTCTTTTTTGTTTTTCTTTTAAACAACACCCAAAAGCAAACCATTAATCAACTGGGCAAAAGGCTGGAACTATTATATACTAATCCCCATCCCTCTATGTCCATGTGCTGTAGAGTTTTTTCTTACTCAGGACAGGTGGAACATTTCTTTTGCTTCTGTTTGAAAAAATGCTTTTCATTTGGCCTTGGGCTCATCTGATAACTTCCCTTTCCACTAGATTACATAAGTCATATATCATCATCAATTTTGATTTGTACAGGGAGTCTGGATTTGAATATCTACCCTCACCTCCAGTATCTCTCCATTTTGGTCCTTTCGTTCAGGAGCCTGGCTACCTTGTGGACATTCATTTTGAAATCTGACATACTTATTCTGTTCAGTTTCTTCTGCCACGGTGTGGTTCAGTTTGTTGGCCATAGATATGAAATATGTCCATTATGACTTATCTTTGGGAGGTGGGGGAAGTCCTTAATGTTGGAGAGAGAAACAGAGTAGGTTGTGGAAGTTCACTGAATGTTTATTTAACTGATGGCCCTACTCTTTCACATCCCTTCCCTGCCTCCCATTCCCTGGACTACTACCTTAGCTCAGTTCTTTTTCCCTTTCTCCTGGACAGTGGTGATAGCCTTCTAACCAGGTCCTCCAGGTCCAGCTTCATCCTCTTCAAATGATCCTAAACATAGCTGCCAGTCATCTCTATAAGCCTCAACCCTTGGCTAATGATCTTTAGTGACCACCCCTTTACCTACTGGGTAACGTGCAAACTCCTCCTCCTGGCACTCAAGGCTCTCCACAGAATATGTGCTCACTGATCTTCCTTTCCAGCCTTCTCTGCCCTTCCTCTTTTGCACACAGCTTTGGTTTCAGCCAAACCTGACCACTTATTGTTTTCAGAGCACACCCTCTGCTCTCCCACTTCAGTGTTTCTCCCACTCTCCTCCACCAAATTCTCTATTCACAATCTTATTCATTCTTTAGTGCCCATGTCAAATGCCTCCTACTTTATGAAGCCTTTCCAGGATCCTTCACCTTTCCAGGATCCTTCAGCTGGATGTGAACTTTCTTTTCTGTGGACTTCTACAGCATTTAGAATTTCTTTTAAAACACTCATCATATGATGCCTATTATGGTGATAGGTATTATAATAATTACTTAGCATTTTGAGTGCTTACTATGTGACAGATACTGTAGGCATTATATTTTAGGTATTATATATATTGTTGTTGTTCAGTTGCTAAGTTGTGTCCAACCCTTTGCAACCCCATGGACTATAGCCCACTAGGCTCCTTTGTCCATGGGATTTTCCAGGCAAGAATATTGGAATGGGTTGCCTTTTCCTCCTCCAGGGAATCTTCCCAAACTAGGGATTGAACCAACGTCTCCTTTATTGGCAGGTGGATTCTTTACCACTGTGCCACCTGGGAAGGCCATTATATATATTCAGTTCAGTTCAGTCACTCAGTCGTGTCCGACTCTTTGTGACACCATGAACTACAGCAGCCAGGCCTCCCTGTCCATCACCAACTCCTGGAGTCCACTCAAACCCATGTCCATTGAGCTGGTGATGCCATCTACCCATCTCATCCTCTGTCATCCCCTTCTCCTCCTGCCCTCAATCTTTCCCAGCATCAGGGTCTTTTCAAATGAGTCAGCTCTTAGCATCAGGTGGCCAAAATATTGGAGTTTCAGCTTCAACATCAGTCCTTCCAATGAACACCCAGGACTGATCTCCTTTAGGATGGACTGGCTGGATCTTCTTACAGTCCAAGGGACTCTCAAGAGTCTTCTCCAACATCACAGTTCAAAAGCATCAATTCTTTGGCGCTCAGGATTCCTCACAGTCCAACTCTCACATCCATACATGACCACTGGAAAAACCATAGCCTTGACTAGATGGACCTTTGTTGACAAAGTAATGTCTCTGCTTTCTAATATGCTGTCTAGGTTGGTCATAACTTTCCTTCCAAGGAGTAAGCGTCTTTTAATTTCATGGCTGCAGTCACCATCTGCAGTGATTTTGGAGCCCCCAAAAATAAAGTCAGCCACTGTTTCCCCATCTGTTTGTCATGAAGTGATGGGACTGGATGCCATGATATTTGTTTCCTGAATGTTGAGCTTTAAGCCAACTTTTTCACTCTCCTCTTTCACTTTCATCAAGAGGCTCTTTAGTTCTTCTTCACTTTCTGCCATAAGGGTGGTGTCCTCTGCATATCTGAGGTTATTGATATTTCTCCTGGCAATCTTGATTCCAGCCTGTGCTTCCTCCAGCCCAGTGTTTCTCATGATGTACTCTGCATATAAGTTAAGTAAGCAAGGTGACAACATACAGCCTTGACGTACTCCTTTTCCTAGTTGGAACCAGTCTGTTTTTCCATGTCCAGTTCTAACTGTTGCTTCCTGACCTGTTTTTCTGGAACTCTCTTCCTTTTTCCATGATCCAGCAGATGTTGGCAATTTGATCTCTGGTTCTCTGCCTTTTCTAAAACCAGCTTGAACATCTAGAAGTTCACGGTTCACATATTGCTGAAGCCTGGCTTGGAGAATTTTGAGCATTACTTTACTATCATGTGAGATGAGTGCAATTTTGTGGTAGTTTGAGCATTCTTTGGCATTGCCTTTCTTTGGGATTGGAATAAAAACTGACCATTTCCAGTCCTGTGGCCACTGCTGAGTTTACCAAATTTGCTGGCATATGGAGTGCAGCACTTTCACAGCATCGTCTTTCAGGATTTGAAATAGCTCAGGTGGAATTTCATCACCTCCACTAGCTTTGTTCGTAGTGATGCTTCCTAAGGCCCACTTGACTTCACATTCCAGGATGCCTGGCTCTAGGTGAGTGATCACACCATAGTCATTATCTGGGTCATGAAGATCTTTTTTGTACAGTTCTTCTGTGTATTCTTGCCACCTCTTAATATCTTCTGTTTCTGTTAGGTCCCTACCATTTCTGTCTTTTATCGAGCCCTTCTTATATATATTACAAGTTCTCAAATTTTTTGGCTGCAGGACCTTTAGATGATTAACAGTTATTGAGGACCTCAAAGAATGTTTATTTGGTTTATATTTGTCAATATTTACCTCATTAGAAATTGAAACTGAGAAATTTTGAAAAATTGTTTATCAGTGTATTAAAAAAGTAGTAAACCCATTGCTTATGTTAATATACAAATCTTTTTAATGAGAAATGACTACATTTTCAAAAACCAAACAAATTCAGTGAGAAAAATAGCATTATTTTTCATTTTACAAATCTTTTAAACACCTAGATCAATAGAAGCTAGCTAGATTCTCATATCTGCTTTTGTATTCAATCAACAGATCATCTAACACATCATATAGTCTCTGGAAAACTCCACTGTACACTTGTGAGAAGATGAGAATGCCAAAAGTAACATGCGACTGAATATTTTTTTGAAAATAGTTTTGACCTCACAGATCTCCAGGAGTTCCTGACCTTTGAGAACTGTTTGTTGTCATTAAAGAGCTAACATATATGAAGTGGTTAGAATAGTGCCTGACACACAATAAGCAGTATATAAATGTTTGCTATTATTATCTTCCTGATCTTTGCAGTCCTCCCCCAACATGAGGTAGGTTTCATTATCCCCATTTTGCAGGTGGAAAAACCAAGGCATAGAGAAGTTAAATAACTTCCCCAAGGTTACGCAGGAAGTAACAGGCAGAGGCAGAACCTGGATTTGAAGTCACTAAGTCTTTCCTCAGCACCTGGGCTCTTAAGCACTTTGCCAGACTGCCTCTTCACCTACTGAGTGAAGGAGTTCAGGGCAAAGGTGATGTGTTTTCATATCTATATACCCAAGATCTGATTCTGATCCTCTGAACCTTGAGTAATCCTGGCATTTTTGAATGGCTGTTGGAAAGCAGTCTCTAAAAGTTAAATCTTGAGGGTGTTGAAAGTGACCCTGAGGGTCTATGGAAGGTCAGAAAGTTAGAGGAGAAATCCATGCACTTTGGAATAAGACAGACATGGGTGGTTTCCAGCATCAGTTCTCTCACTGCCTAGTTGTGTTATCTTAGTCTGGTTTTTAATCTATTTTAACCTCAGTTTTGTCTTCTGTGTGGTGATAATAAACTTTCTTATAAGTTGTTATATAGATTAAATGTGATAATGTATGTAAAGCACCTGATACATGCTTTATTCTTCTTTAGATCTCACTAGTATGTAACCTCCAGGAAGGCAGGGATTTTTGTCTGTTTCGGTCACTGCTATATTGCAGGAGCTCACAACCGTGCCTGGTCCACAGTAGGTGCTCAATAAATGAATGGATGGTTCTATCTGAGTCAGCATAGCACAGAATACATAGCAGGAGGCTCAATATTATGCTAAATTTGTTGAATTGAATAGTAGTGCTGATTGGAGCAATTTCATTTCCATCGATAACTGCTTGTGAAGACCCCAGGGTGGAGATGATTATGTCTCCAACTGCCCGTCAGCTGCCAGTTGGGCGTGCCCTGGAGGCTGCCCAATTCCCTTCTGTGAATTGTTCTCCAGGAAGACACATTGGAGTGGTCCTTAGAGACACTGACTCGGTGGCTGGGTGCCTCCCACAGCTGGCTCTGCCAATCTGCCAGAGCATCACTTTTCTTAAGAGCAAGCACAGCTTCTTCGCATCCCCTGCTCACTCTGGCTCTCTGTTCCTGTCACTTTGCTCACCACTCAAATGACATTTTGAGCCCCTCACTGGTTTTCTCTTAACAGTAGGACTGCTCTTTCACAGTACTCTGTATCACACCACCTCCATCCACTTTTCACTGCATCTTCGAATTGATTCTTGATTGCTTTCCATTTCTCTGAGAGCTTTCAGAGAGAGACTTTCCATGGTCTACTTTCTTAGTAAATGGTTTAGTGAGATTCTGATTTTCATCTGATGTTAATTCTCAGTTGAAAGACAAAGCCAAAAAGAGGATCTGCTTTCAGCTGTTCTTTTAAATTACAAGTCACGGAAGTCTTCTGTCAGGTTACCGCCTTTCTGTCAACAGATTCTTCACTTTCTCTTAGTGACAACTTGTGGCTTGAGAACTAGAGAACACTGTAGCCCACCATGGCTTTCTGCACAGTCCTCTTTTGCTCCTTTGGGTCCACTCTGGGCCTCCCTTTGAGTGACCCAACTTCCCTGGCATCCGATTGACTTATTTTGAAAATAAGTCTTCTTTCCTCAACTTCCTCTGAAATGTAACTGCTGAAGTAAATAACCCCACCCCGCTGCCCCACAACACATATATATTCTCTCTGTCACACACATGCATGTACACATGTTTGAACATGGGCACATACAGACACACTCTTGACATATTATTGTTCATTTAAATAGACTGTCTGATATTGATGAATCACAATTCAAGAATTTCTAATGCAAAATGCATGGATGGCTTTGGGTGGTCTGTGAAGCCCGTGAAACATATCCATTTGATAATTTATTGAGCATCTACTATATGATAGATATTGTGGTAGATGTAGGTAAACATATATAATATATTCCTCACTCTAAGTTTGAGGATAAATTATTATGATCCACACTTACTGGTGAAGACTTTTTTTCTCAGTGAGGGAACATGACTGGCCCACGATCATGCAATCAGGACTTCCCTGGTGATCCAGTGATTTAGATGCCATGATTCCAATGCAAGGGGTGTGGGTTTGATCCCTGGTCTGGGAACTAAGATCCCACATGCCATCTGGCCAAGGGGAAAAAAGAGAAGAAGGCACCAAGATCATGCAGTCGCAAGTGGTAAATCTGAGTTGGAAAGCCAGGTTGATTCCTTATCATCATCAGCTTCCAGGCACAAAGGAGCAGTTGATAGCAGTCGATGTTTCAAAAGATGAGAATGGGGCAAGGTAAGAAAGCTAGAATGAATAATATGACTAGAAGTACTGAAACAAACATGGGAAAGTGTAGCTCCATGTATAAGAGTAGTAAGAGTTAAGGTTGTCAAATTATGTTGGGGACAGAACATACAAGCTTTAGAAATTTGAACTTCTTTCCACCAACCTTATGAAGCAATGGCAGATTTTGGAGTCAGACAATAGTATAATCAGAGGTCCTTTAGGAAGATTAATCTGATTCAGGTCTGAATTCACGCCTCCTCTGTGCTGTTGATAGTATTTTTTTTTTTTTAGAAAAATCCTTTGCCAAGAATTATGTAGTCCATACCTGTGCTTTGGTTAGAATTCTCTCTTTGTTTTTAAATACTGTAGCAAAATTCAGAAGGCTATGTGGGAAAAACAGAGACAGAAGAAACGAACCACATGCAAACACAAGATAATTACACACAAGTCTGGGAAGAAAGAGCACAGTGGGTCATGATGAACTTTATGGAACAGAGTGTGAGTAAGCAGTGTACCAATCATAAAGGAAAGAAACAGCAACCAAAACACCACCAGCAACAGCAAGAAACAAAGGCCACCAGGGTCTGAGAGACACGGGTGAGGGTGGCAGAAATGGCACTTTTAGACTTTCTGATTCCTTTCCTTCAAAGAGCAGAAAAGAAACTACAAAGAAGGCAAGGGAGAACCATGGAGTTGAGCGCTAAACTAAATGAGAAAAATAGAAAGAAATAAGAAGGAAGGGTATAACCTGTAGCTACTTTGGTATGTCAGCCCACTGAGACAACCAATGCAAGCTCACTGGCATTAGATGGCCGTATTGAAGGTAGATAAGTGTCGTAAACAAATCTTCTGCTGGTAATTAGTTTGTTAAATTAGTTAGCTATCTCCTAGAGTCCTTGCTCCTCTATATTCATTTGGTCACCAAGATGTTATATGTCTACCTCAGAAGGCTGTCCTGACTCAATGCCCTTCTCCTGACTCCCGCTGACAGGGCCACTGTGTTAATTAAATTCCATATCCTCTCTGATCTGGGCCATTAGTTTCTTCCTCCCTCTAGTTCAGGCTTTAATCTGTCTCAAGACTGAGCTTTCTATACTTCCCTGCTTATCAACTTTCTGTGGTGGACCATTGCCTATGGCACACAGCAGAATTCCCTCAGTTTTGCACAATGACTTGGTAAAGAACCAAAGGATTCCCCCAGACTAATAGATGAAGGGACAACTAAGGAACTATGTCTGGGATGAGAAACTCTTGAAACAAGCCAACTAACAGCTTTTCCCTCCAGATATCAGATCATCTTTCTTTCTAGTATGTGTGTATAGGGTGAGTGTGTGTTGAGTAACTTCTGCTTGTACTCAGCTTAATGGTAGGTTGGAGAAACCTATCTGTCTGCCTGTCTCTCTCAAATGAATCTGAGGCAGATATCCTTGTTACAGTCTCCTTTCCCACCAGGGCTCATGTCCTTTCCAGAGAGTATACTCTTCCAACCTTCCTGCCCCGAAGAACTCTTATCCTTGCTTAGCAAAACTCATTTCCCAAGCTTGGAGAAAGGAAAGAACTCTTCAAAAAATCAGGGGTGAATTCAAAAGGGGGAGAATCTCCCAGTAGACATCATATTGGAGGTCATTTTTTGGTATCACTTCTACTGTGTACAAGGCCCTTCCCACTCTGATTACTTAGCTCACTTCTCCAGTCTCATCTTCCAGTTTCACTGCTGTTCCCACCCTTTCATAATCCTGACATATTCTAGATACTAGTCATGCTGAACTTTTCAACATTCCTCAGATAAACTAGGCCTTCACAGAAGTTCATGCACATGTTGTTCCCTCTGCCCAGAACACCCTTACTCCTCTTATCTCACCAGTAAATTCCTACCCTCCTTTAAGACACTGCACAACTATTTCATCCTGTGGGAAACCTCTCTCAACTGCCCCAGATAGAATTCATGAGCTTCTCCTTTGGGTTCCCATAGCATTTTTTTCCCAACCCTTATTATAGCACCATACTTTTCATGGAAATGCAGTGTAATGAATAGAAGGCTAGGCTCTGGGGGCATGCTGCCTGGTTTTGAGTCCTGATGGTGCTACATATGCTGCTATGTGATGTTGGGCCAATTACTTCACCTCCTTTTGTCTCACTTTCCTCACCTATAAACTGGAATAAAGGAGATAATACTTACAAAGCCCTGAGAAAAGAGCCTGTCAAATTGTAAACATTGGTAGTTGGCATCATGTGTGAGTGTGTGTGCTATGTTGCTTCAGTCTCATCTGACTCTTTGCAACCTTATGGACTGTAGCCCACCAGGCTCCTCTGTCCATGAGATTCTCCAGGCAAGAATACTGGCGTGGGTTGCCATGCCCTCTCCTCCAAGGGATCTCCCCGACCCAGAGATCCAATCCACATCTCTTACGTCTCCTGCATTGTCAGGAGGGTTCTTTACCACTAGCACCACCTGGGAAGCCCCAGTTGACATCGTCATCTCTTCTAATGTTGTATTGTTCCTATATATATAGCATACTTGTATACACAGTATATTTTAATTATTATTCTACTATTCTTATAGCATTTTAAAACTTTTATGTGTTTATAGCTTGACACTCAACCAGTTTATAAGTATTATGAGGAGAGAAGACTTGTATTACCTTCTCCCCCATAGTACCTCATGTTAAGTATAACCTCTTAAATATTTGTTGGAGGCAGTATGTTGTAGTGGGAAAAGCATTAGAATCTTGACTCTGTTCTTAGTTGTTGTATGATCTCAATGTCCCCGAGCCTCGGTTTCCTCATCTGTAAAATGAGGATGGTAATAAGTGTACCTACCCCATTGTTATTGTTGTTTAGTCGCCAAGTCATGTCTGATTCTTTGTGACCCCATGGAAGGTAGCCCACCAGGCTCTGTCCATGGGATTTCCCAGGCAAAAATACTAGAGTGGATTGCCATTTCCTTCTGCAGGGGATCTTCCTGACCCAGGGATCAAACCACATCTCCTGCATTGGCAGGTGGATGCTTCACTACTGAGCCACCAAGGAAGCCCACCTACTACATCAGTTCAGTTCAACCAGTTCAGTCACTCAGTCGTGTCTGACTCTTTGCGACCCCATGAATCGCAGCACGCCAGGCCTCCCTGTCCATCACCATCTCCCGGAGTTCACTCAAACTCACGTCCATCGAGTCCATGATGCCATCCAGCCATCTCATCCTCTGTCGTCCCCTTCTCCTCCTGCCCCCAACCCCTCCCAGCATCACAGTCTTTTCCAATGAGTCAACTCTTCACATGAGGTGGCCAAAGTACCGGAGTTTCAGCTTTAGCATCATTCCTTCCAAAGAAATCCCAGGGCCGATCTCCTTCAGAATGGACTGGTTGATCTCCTTGCAGTCCAAGGGACTCTCAAGAGTCTTCTCCAACACCACAGTTCAAAAGCATCAATTCTTTGGTGCTCAGCCTTCTTCACAGTCCAACTCTCACATCCATACATGACTACTGGAAAAACCATAGCCTTAACTAGACGGACCTTAGTCGGCAAAGTATTGTCTCTGCTTTTGAATATGCTATCTAGGTTGGTCATAACTTTTCTTCCAAAGAGTAAGCGTCTTTTAATTTCATGGCTGCAATCACCATCTGCAGTGATTTTGGAGCCAAAAAAATAAAGTCTGACACTGTTTCCACTGCATAGGGATGCTTTAAGGATTCAATAAGTCAGCATAGCACATGGTAAACATTCACTAAATGGTTGTTATTATCAACTTTGTATTTCCTTGCATTTATTTTTTTAAAAACTTTTTATTTTATACTAGAGCACAGGCAATTAACAATGTGATAGTTTCAGGTAAACAGCAAAGGGACTCAGCCATGCATATACATATATCCATTCTCTCCCAAATGCCTCTCTCATGCAGGCTGCTATATAACATTGAGCAGAGTTCCCTTGCCTTTGGCTTAATAAATACTTGTGCTTGATAAACAGACCTAGCTATCTTCCAGATAGGATTACTCCATATCCTCATAGGAATCAAGAGGAGAATGTGAGTCATCCATTCTGCTTCCTGGGTCACTTTGAACTGGGGCACCATCTCCCAGAAAGCAACAGACATGGCCAACTGATTCACAGTAAAGTCCTTTCTATAAGGTTACCCTAAAACACTCCTTCTGCCCTCATTGGACACAGTCTCTCCCATGCTATGCACAGGTTACATACTCTTCCTATGATGGGCAGAAGAAAGAGTTAAAAATCACAGCAGAGCCAGACAGTCTATACATCCATTCCTCTTGCATTTTCTTAGGCTTGCATAGGCTTTTCCCTTTTATTTGCTAATTAACTTTCCCTCCACTCTCTTCCAGTGTAGCCCATGCCTGTGCAGACTCTCTTCATCATGGCTCCAGCAGAATAAATGGAGAGATGACAAGCATTGACTATTTGGGTCCAATATAGCACTGCATTGAAGAATGTGACACTCTGTCTAGACTGAGATGGCCTGAATCAGAGACCCACATCCACCACTTAGTGTGAGAGCTCAGGCTAATCACTTAATGTTTGTGTAACTCCAGTTCCCCATCTGTCAAATAGGGACAGTGAAAATACCTTCCTCCTAGGGTCTTGTGAGGATTAAATGGGTTAATACATCTAGGACACTTAGAAGAATGTCACATAATAGGTGCTATATAAATATCAGCTATTATCATAATTTTAACAACTTTGAGACAAAAATTCACATACTATAAAACTATTAATTCACCCACTGAAAGTGTACAGTTCTGTGATTTTCATATAGTTACAGAGCTGTGTAACCATTACCACAATCTAACTTTGTAACCTTTTCAACACCCCAAAAGGAACCCTGTACCCATTAGCAGTCATTTTCATCCCTGATTCCCTTCCTCAGCCCCAAGCAATGACTAGTAGATTTGCCTCTTCTGGACATTTTATATAAATGGGCTCATATAATAGGTGATTTTTTGTTGCTAGATTCTCTCACTTAGCATAATTTTGAGGTTCATATAGGTTTTAGCATGTATCAGTACTTCATTGTTTTTTTCGCCAAATGATATTTCATTGTATGGATATACCATATTTTGTTTATCCATTCATCATTTGATTGACATTTGGGTTATTCTCCACTTTTTGTTATTATGAATAATGCTGCTATCAACGTTCATTTACAAGTTTTTGTGTGATGATATGTTTTCAGTTCTCTTCACTGTATGCCTAGGAGTGGAATTGCTGGGTCATATGGTTTGAGGAATTACCAAACTGTATTCCATAGCAGCTATACCATTTTACATTCCAGCTAGAGGTGGGAATGAGACTTCCAGTTTCTCCACATCGTCATCACCACTTGTTATTACCTGTCTTATCTATTAAAGCCATCCTAGAAGGTGTGAAGTGGTATCTCATTGTGATTTTGATTTTCAGTTCCCTGATGGCTAATCATATTATCTCTTCAGTTGCTTATTGGCCATTCTTTTTAAAAATATACTTTTTGTTGGCTTGCAAAGTCATTTAAGTTTTATGTGTACAATATTACACTTTCACTTCTGTATACACTACAGGGTGCTCACCATCAAAGTTTTAGTTTCCATTTGTCATTCTTACATCTTCTTTGGAGAAATGTCTATTCAATTCCTTTGCACATTTAAGATTAAGTTGTCTTCTGATTTTTTATCTATTTTTAAAAATTTATTATTTAATTGGAGGAAAATTGCTTTACAATGTTGTGTTGGTTTCTGCTATACAACCACACAATTCAGCTATAATTATACATATATCACCTCCCTCTTTATTGAGCTTTAATAGTTCTTTATATACAAGTCCTTTGTTATATGTAGGTTTGCATATAATTTCTCTCAAGAAAATGAAAAGCATGATGTCTTTTCACTTTCTTGAAGCTATTGTTATTAAATAGACATTTACAAGTTCACATATGATAAAGAGCACAGACTGCAGAGGAGAAGATGAGATCTAAAAAACCAGCTGAGAGATGCTCTTAGGTACACTACCCTTCTCTACTGTGCTCCTTTGAAATTAAATTCAAAGCATATTAAGCTTCTACTCTGTTCCAGGCACTGTAAGGAATAAAATCTGGACTCTATCCTCAAAGAGCTTACTAACTTAGAGGGAAGAGAAGATGCAAACTTGTGGAAACTTAAATAATTATAACATGTTTAAATAGCAGTTCAAGACCACAATAGAAAAGATGCCACAGGCACGGTGTGATTAATTGCCAAATGAATTGCATGGAAAATAATTGCTATGGGAACTTAAAGGAGAGAGAGAGAGAGCACTTGGGGCTGCAGTGGTCAGGGAAAGCTTTAAGGAAGAGGGATATAAGTGCTCTATAATTAACTGCAGCCATGCCTGTGTAATACTAAACAAAGACTTGGGGAGAAAAAAAAATATTGACTCTGTTTGAAGGGAGGCATCTTAATGATTAAACTGATACCATCATTTAATTTCAACCTCAGCAAAATTCTCCACAATTTCATTTTCCCTATGAAGACTTACATGGCCTCTGTATAGTCCTGAGTTTACCAATTAGCAATATAACAAGCTGCATCTGGCTCATAGATATATTTTGTTTGGTCCAATTAAAAAAAAAACTGTACAATTAGCTGCAAAAAGTTGTAATGGGTGAGTTTCACATAAAATATGGATTTCTATTTGTTTGGAAAAATCGGAAGACTTGGCAACCCTGGGTCGGAGCATGTATGCTCTAGGAACATGGTTAATTTCACTCCCATGTGCACCTGTGGACTTTTCGGTTTGAGATCTCCTAGATTCAGAGGACTTAGACTGAAAGTTATCTTAAGAGTGCATCTTTTTGTTCCCTGCCTTTGGGCATGTATGGTACCATTACCCTTAATTTACAGAATGTCAATTAAAACCCATAGAAGTTGAGACTTGCCCAAGGTCACAGAACTATTAAGTGAAAGAGGGAGAACTATAACCTACATTTTCTGCTCTTTGGATGTTCAGCTCATAGATGTTTTCAATATTCTTTCAACAACATATTTTTTTCCAGTCTGTATGCCTAGTGCTTAGTTGCAGTCTTCTGGGACTTTCTGATCACGACTTTGTTCTGTTGGACAGTTTTTAATATGATAAATGTTTCTCTTAAACTACAATGTAACATTGCAGAGTGCAAGGGGCCCACATTATGTTCTATAAGAGCATGGAGCAGGTGCTTCACATTGTTCCTAGTCATTCAGTCGTGTCCAACTCTTTGTGACTCCATGGACACTCCATGGACTGTAGCCCACCAGGCTCCTCTGTCCATGGGGATTCTCCAGGCAAGAATACTGGAGTGGGTTGCCATGCCCTTCTCTGGGGGATCTTCCCAACCTAGGGGTTGAACCCAGGTCTCGTACATTGCAGGTGGATTCTTTGCCATCTGAGCCACCAGGGAAGCCCATTTAATAGGCGCTCAGTAGATATTTGTCTCTTGTGTCTCCAGTATTGGCAGGTGTGTTCTTTACCACTAGTGCCACCATGGCTCAGTGGTAAAGAATCCTCCTGCCAATGCAGGAGACAGTAGAGACACGGGTTTGATCCCTGGGTCGGGACGATCCCCTGGAGAAGGAAATGACAACCCAATCCAGTATTCTTGCCTGGGAAATCCCATGGACAGAGGAGCCACGGCATCACAAAGAGTTGGACGCAACTTCGAGAAACAACAACAAGATATTTGTCAGTTTACTGATCAATAGGATTGTGAAGAACTCACTGTGTAACCTCCCTTCAAAACTTGGGTGTGTTGAAATGTGCTTATTGTTTAGAGACAAATATGTCTGTTACCTTTAAGAAGTTTCAGCTTTGCTATGACTTGGTGGGGCAAGCTGCTTGCCATGGATAGACTGCTCAGGGTAATCTTTTCATATTTCATGCAAAACTTTTCATCCTAAACTGAATATATTCAATATTGAAGGAAGGAATGAGTAATTTGTTTGTCAAAGAAACTTTTTTTTTTTTTTATCAGGGGGAGGTGTAGGGAGGGGACTTTTATGTAGGTACCTGGCATGTACCTTATTTTGTCTTGGCTGTTTTCTGAGTGACAAGAGGAAAAATGAAATAATAGCAGATATAGGGAAATGGTTTACAGGCTTGCCTTAAAAGATCAGTGGGTCTCAGAATCCCCTGGAGGGCTTGTTAAAACACAGATCATTGAGCCTGCCCTAGAGTTTCTGATTCAATAGTTCTGAAGTAAGTGAGGCCCAAGAATATGCATTTCTGACAAGTTCCCAGGTGATGGTGATGCCACTGACTCAGGGCCCACATTTTAAAAATCATTGCTTTAGATTAACAAGGTAGTTGTCTCAAGAGAGCAGCTAACTAGAAAAATCCGAGTAACAGAAACCAGAAGGAAAAAAAAGACCATGGGTAAAGCGTGTGATGGATGCAGTGGGGAGAGTGTGAACTGGCCAGGAAACCAGAATGGCTGGCTTCCAGGACCAGCGATACTTTCTTAAGCAGTGTCCAAACATAGTAACTACAATTTCATTTACACGTTCCTGATTTATTTTACAAGTGTTTTTCAAATTACACACTATGGAGCCCTACAAGATGTTAATAGGCATTCAATGGGATAAAAAAGATCCATAATCAAATAAGGTTGGAAATTTTTGAGTAAAATAAAATTGAATAGGGTTCTTTACTCCAAGTCCTCTCAGAGCCTTTCGAATGCTAAGATATACTGCAGATCTCCAAGGGAAGATAGAATATGCAGGATCTCTCAGACTTTACAAACTAAGGATCCTTTACTAATGCCTGTTTGTTTTTTTTTCCTGGAGAATATGGCTTGAGAAACATTCATTGGTTTACATCCAAATGCCAAAACATCTTATCAACGAATGAGGCTGCTTGTAACAATGAACACAGCATTGGAGTGGGAGTCAAAATGTCTGGGATTTTGTCCTGTTTCTGCCACTTCACTCTGCCACAAGTTGACTTGTTCCCACGATGATGGGTGTGACTGAAATTTATCATTCCCTTGCAAATGGGGGCAGCCAGTGGCCCCAGCCAGAACAGACACTCACTCACACACACACACACACACACATTTTTTTTTTTTATCTAGAATTCAACATGCCCTCAAGAGTATTCAATCTTCAAAGCCAGAAGGGTAAGAAACCTTATGCTAAGAGTTTGATAGGAAGGAAGGAAAGACAGGCCATTGCAGGCCATGATTCCAACTGGAATGAACAGGCTGAGAAATGTAGGCACATCCTGTGTTTATTTGATTCCTGGCTCGTAGGGAAAGTTTTGTTTCACCAAGGACACTGAGTCAGCTTGTTTGTTTACCATAGAGCATTGGAAGTGTGTCTGTCCCCCAATTAATAATTTTTTGTTGTGTTTTTTTTCCACTTGAACAAAACACAAACTTAACCCAATGGAGAAACACTGCAAGTTGGATGTGGCAGGATATTGCGTTTTTACATTGAGATATATATATATAAATCATGTGCCCACATTAAACAATCATTTGAAAAGAAAATAATGGGATTTAAGATTCAACCAATGTGTGCTGTGTGCTCAGTCATGTCCGACTCTGAGACCCCATGGACTGTAGCCCGAGAGGCTCCTCTGTCCACGGGCTTATCCAGGCAAGAATACTGGAGTGGGTTGCCATTTCCTTCTCCAGGGGATCTTCCTGACCCAAGGATGGAACTGGCATCTCTTGCATCTCCTGCATTGGCAGGGAGATTCTTTACCACTAGCACCACCTGGGAAGCCCACAAGATTCAATTAATACTTGCTGAATTTCTACAAGGTACATAAATATAGGCAAAATAGGGTCCCTTATACATCTCTGTGAAAACTTAAAAAAAAAAAAAGGTCAGTTCAGGTTAAAAATATAATGTTTATAAGTTTTCTATTGCATTTTTATTTCAAAGTGGAAATACTATTTAACAGCATAAAATATATATTTTAATATAAGATGACCTATTTGATTGCATAGAAGAATGACAAAAAACATCAGCACTCCTTTTAACTAAAGTATTTGAAATACTGACCACCTCGTCCCCGGGATCTCCCTAATCCTCTTTACCTGCCACTCATCCAGAGATGGCCCTCCCATCTCCCCAGGGGATTCCACCTGCAAGAATTTCCCCCAGTCCTGTAGACCAGCCCCACCCAACCCCAAACCCCAGTCTGACCTGAGCGGGCAGCAGGCGTGGCCCCCAGCAGCAGGGTTGTCAGGACCAGCTCTTCTCCTGTCTCCAGGACGGATCCACGGGCTTTGCCGGCGGTGCAGGGGGCGGCAGCCGCCTCTCCTAGGCTGCGCGGATTCATGTTGATGTACGGCAAAACAATATTGTAAAGTAATTAACCTCCAATTAAAATGAATAAATTAAAAAAAAAAAGAAAGCCCATTCCCCATGGGAAGATGATGAGAGTTCCTATCAGACCCAGCCAGCCCAGGCCAGGTCCCTCAGACCCCAGGCCTCTGGCTTCAGCCTTCCAGCCTCAGCTCGCTATATAGTGCCTTCTTTGCCTCCCTTTGCACCCCACGCTCCAAAGACCCAGACCTGGGGTGGAAGACAGACCCTCCTGGTGAAAGGCTCGTCACTGCTCAGCTCTCGGGCATGCCAGCCAGGTACGGCTGAGCTCCTGCAGGCCTCTGCCCACCGTGGGCCTGGTGCCCACTGCCCCAGGCCTGTGGGTACTGGGGTGCTGCCTGCCTGCCTCTCCCAGGAGCCTCAGCCCCTGTTACCCTCACTGCCTGGGCGGTCCATGCTGACCGAGGCAGCCCAGCCAGTGCCACCTGCTCCGGTTCCTTCGCCCCGGGCCCTGGTGGCTCCACCTCGCCTTCACCCTCCGACTGAGCATGCTCTACTAACCCAGGTAGGTGGCAGGTGGAGGCACCCAGCTTCAGCTGCCTCCAAGGGCAGAACACTAACTCCACCACGGTGGGCCTGCCGCACTCACCCCAACAAAAGCAATTCAAACCTCAAGTAAATAAATAAATAAAATATTTGAGAAGTAACAATTCAGAAGTAGCTTATATATTTTCTCTTGAAGTAACATATATTTTCTCTTGAAATTAAATCTCCTGTATATCTTGCAATTGGGTGAACTGAACATGCCCAAAATGTCTCAGGAGATTCCCTACTGCTATAGAGCCCCCAAAGCACAGGGCTGAAAAGAAGTACAGGCTACCATACAGCACAATAGAAATGTCTCTGTTGAGTCCTTGGATCATTGTCTAGATGCTGAGTCCTTGGATCATTGTCTAGATGCTGAGTCCTTGGATCATTGTCTAGATGCTGGAGGGGTTGAGCTGTATGGACTAAATTGGTCCCTCTAACCTAGCAGTCAAACTACCTTATCAGTCAAGGCAAGAAGGTGAACTTGGCTTTTCATCTAGATTTTGACCTTTATTCAAGATAGAAGCTTCGTAAGTCTCCCTTATAAATCCTTTTTATGGGCCTCTCTTTCTCATGGCTGTTGAAAGTTATTTACTCTTGAGCCAGCCTCAGTCGTGAACAGCAGATGGCCGCCACTCTCCTCTCTCCACATTTGTCAACTGGAACTGAGTTATTCTGAGTAGTCTCAACGTCAAAAGAAGATTGGTTCACTCTCAAGTGGGAAGTGCAGAGAATCCCCAGGAAGCTCTTTCCCTTCGCCTCTTGCCTTCTGTAATCTTAAGTTACTTTCTATTTATCTGCAGTTCTAAAATGTGTGCTGAAAGCTTTGCTCTTCTGGGCTACTTTTCACTGTTTCTGCCGAGCTTTTCTGGGTTTGTTTTTGTAGAATGAATTCACGTTGTTTGGTTTTCCACACATTCACACTGAGGCTGTGAATGAATGTCCACTAACTCAATTCAGAGCTACAGTTGAATAGGGTATTAAGTGTCCATGTGACGGCCTCATGGGCTCTGGTCTGCTGAATTCATGGACAAGTCATTGTTTCCCCTAACCACCATGTTCAGGGGCACCCTCTCCATCTATGGCAAACATGGGTTAATCAGTGCTAACTTAGACTCAATATTTTTCTGATAAGTGGAGTCATACTGACGATTTCTCCTCCACCTTTGATGTTTTGTGTTATACTGGCCACATTTTCCTACATTATTATTGCAGCTTGGGCTCCAACTCCATGGCAGTGGCGGAACCATTTTAGGAATGTCTTCTGCCACATTTTCTCCTTTGTCCTACCCCTTCCTTTTTCAACTTCTCATTGTTTCCATATATTCTTTTGTAACAGAGGCATCCAAGTTGTTTAGTGAGAAGCCATCTATATACACAAAGCCATAACATGTGAATGGAAAGAAAATACTCTGAACCCTCTCAGGCCAAACACCCAGATGTTGGCAAGTAATATATGGACCAAACAGACTCATCATTGAACAATATCACCTCCTCCATTTTTTTTTTGTTTGTTTTTTGTTTTGTTTTTTTTCCTCCTCCATTTTTATTCATCCATATCAGTTGACATAATGCATACCCAGCCAGTTTTTACCCGTGATTTTGTCAGGTGCTGAAAAAAAAAATATGGAAAATATTATGCTTCTCCTCTGATGACCAATTATCAATGAACTCTCTGTTCAGAAGAGTGACAGATAATGTTTCACTTAGAAAGACCAATAATACTGAATTAAGATGAAGTTCCCATGGGAGTATGTTTTTACATTCTTGTGAATCACAGATGAGTTTATTATGATCCATACTAGTAGGAAAGAATGACAAATGAATTCATATTGATTATTCATTTAAAATAACATGTCTAAAAATGAACAGCATCACATTAAATATCAGGCAGTTATTCATCTACTAACTCTGAATGTGAGTGGAAGGAAATGGGGTCTAAAACCTGAAATTGTAGTGGAAGATTTAAGTGTTCAGCTTCCTACAAGTGTTTTAATCTGTGTTTGATTGGAAATATATAGTCAGATCATTTTGCTTGGAGTAGACAGAAGGTACCTATGAGTTACAGCAAAGTGACCTGATTGATGTACCAATCTATTGATTTCTGTGAGCCTCAGAGAGACTGGGAGGGGCCTGAGAGCTCTGGCACCTTAAAAATATAGTCTCCTATGTTTTCCATGCAATTAAAAAGTCTGGGAAGAAATGAGGAGGAACAGTCAAAAAGATTTGATGTGATGTGTGTACGTGAGTGTGTGTGTGAGCTGGGGTGGGGGTTATGGGTGCCTTAGAGAGCCCAGGCCTTGGTCTACCTTCTGCAACTTCTTTAGGGGTGCCTGTGTTCACAGGAAACTTGCTTCCTGGATTAAGACCACATTTGTGCTATTTGCATATTGCCCCTCCATTTTTGGGCCTGCCTCTGACAAGAGACCACATCTCCCATGGAAACAGGGAGAGAGTAGAGAGCCTAAAAGCTTGGCTTGAAGTCCACTGCCTGGGTTCAAACAGTGGTACCATCACTCACTAGCTGGATCATCTTGGGCCGGTTAACTTCCTTGCCAATAAAAAGGGCTAAAACAGTACATACTTCATAGTTGTGGTGAGGAATAAATGAATAAAGGCATGTAAACTGCTTATCCCAGTGCTTGATCTAGTGCCTGATCTAGATTTCTGGGAGAAATATCAATAACCTCAGATATGCAGATGACACCACCCTTATGGCAGAAAGTGAAGAAGAACTAAAGAGCCTCTTGATGAAGGTGAAAGAGGAGAGTGAAAAAGTTGGCTTAAAGCTCAACATTCAGAAAACAATGATCATGGCATCCAGTCCCATCACTTCATGGCAAATAGATGGGGAAACAGTGGCTGACTTTATTTTGGGGGGCTCCAAAATCACTGCAGATTGTGACTGCAGCCATGAAATTAAAAGACACTTACTCCTTGGAAGGAAAGTTATGAGCAACATAGACAGCATATTAGAAAGCAGAGACATTACTTTCCCAGCAAAGGTCCATCTAGTTAAGGCTGTGGTTTTTCCAGTAGTCATGTGAGAGTTGGACTATAAAGAAAGCTGAGCACCAAAGAATTGATGCTTTTGAACTGTGGTGTTGGAGAAGACTCCTGAGAGTCCCTTGGACTGCAAGGAGATCCAACCAGTCCATCCCTAAAGGAAATCAGTCCTGAGTGTTCATTGAAAGGATTGATGTTGAAGCTGAAAGGCCAATACTTTGGCCACCTGATGCTAAGAGCTGACTCATCTGAAAAGACCCTGATGCTGGGCAAGACTGAAGGCAGGAAGAGAAGGGGACGACAGAGGATGAGATGGTTGGATGGCATCACCGACTCAAAGGACATGAGTTTGGGTAAACTCCAGAAGTTGGTGATGGACAGGGAGGCCTGGCGTGCTGTGGTTCATGGGGTCACAAAGAGTCGGACACGACTGAGCAACTGAACTAAAATGAACTAATCTAGAGCAGGCCCACATTCACTGTTGGCTCTCATGACCAATGACTTTGTACTAGGTGTTTTATTTACATCCTCAAGTACCACAACTAGATGAGGCAGATACTGCCAGTCTTTATTTCCATCTTGCAGGTGAGGAGGCTGAAGCTAAGTGAGATAAAGTCCCCCTGCCCCAAGGCAGAACAGAAACCAGGCTTCAAGCCCCTCCCTCCCTGATTCCCAGAGCCAGTGGTCTTCCCATGATGATCCTTACACGCACACTTCTAAAATTTCCTCTGCCTCATTAAAAGCACCAGCCAGGTCAAGACCCACCCTACTCCAGCATCTCTACAGTTTCCAGGTATATAGAAAATGGTAGAAGATTTTGAAATGTGCAAAGAAAATGACTGGATATCCTCTCGGTGCAATTCTGGAGGCTTTGCTGATTGTGTAGGTCCAGTGTCTCATGGAATACAGTTGATTATTGCCATGAATATTGACCAGTTTTTCCTGTTTTACTTTCATTTGTAAATTCATTTTAGCATTCCTTCCCTGACTATAAATGTGTGTTGAGTTCTCCTTTGCACCAATTGTGATGTCTTTCTGATTTCCTCATGAATGACTTAAACCAAACTTTAAACATGTGTTTATTTAAAACAAACATACAGGGAATTCCCAGGTAGTCCAGTGGTCATGACTCTCTGCTTTCATTGCTGAGAGTGAGGATTTGATTCCTGGTCAGGGAACTAAGATCCCACAAGCTGCATGGTGTCTGCTGCTACTGCTAAGTCGCTTCAGTCGTGCCCGACTCTGTGCGACCCCACAGACGGCAGCCTACCAGGCTCCCCCATCCCTGGGATTCTCCAGGCAAGAACACTGGAGTGAGTTGCCATTTCCTTCTGCAATGCATGAAAGTGAAATGTGAAAGTGAAGTCGCTCAGTCGTGTCCAACTCTTAGCGACCCCATGGACTGCAGCCCACCAGGCTCCTCCATTCATGGGATTTTCCAGGCAAGAGTACTGGAGTAGGGTGCCATTGCCTTCTTCATGGTGGCTAAAATAATAATAATAATCAATACAAACAAACCAGGGCCAAGTCACATGGCTCTTGAAAAGGGGGATTCTTCTTCTAGGAATCATCCCTGTTTTCTGCTCATTCAGCCAATGGCCTACCCTGGCCTGAGAGGGATTTACCACAAAGCTACCCTTGGAGACAGTGGAAGTCAAGGGCAAGAATGCTGGTGGAAGGATGGGGAGACCTGCAGGCTAGCTCTTGCATGTGAGTTGGACCACAGTGGGTGATACACTTAAGCTCTCCGAGCTTGTGTCCCTTCACATGGAAAGTGGAATCTGTAAACTGTAGGTCAAGATTGCCTCTGGGACGTTTTGCTTGGCCTTCAGGGAGAGCGGGCCATCCCTCAATATGTCCAGTCAGCATATGTTGAGCAGCTGGGGCCTGCGTGTGATTCATTCAGATGGCAGGGGCTCACTATCCCAGGCTCATGGTCCCAGATGCTGAGTTATTGTCTGGGGTTTCTGGATCTGGAACAGTGCAGGACCAAAGAGCCTGCTCCAGTCAGGTGCAACTTCTAGATAGCTACTGGGATATGGGGAAAGTATGTGGTCTGGAAGGCAGGGAATGTGTTGGGTTGCTTCAGGGGTGCATTATTGGAATTAGCCTGAAACCTCTGGGGTGAGCTCAGAACTGGGTTTCCTTCTTGGTGTCCTGTAAAATCCTAGTGCCCCTCAGGCCAAAGGGTTTCTACCTCACTGGGGGCCTCTGGATTCTCCCTGGTGAAAACGTGCACTGAGTGTTTTGCCTCAGGGCCCATGCTCAAGGGGAGCCCTGAGCTCTGGATGATCAGGCTATGACTCAGAGATACTTCAACTCCTGTCCTTTCTCTGCACCTCCTACTCAGGCAGAGGATAAACTCTTTATTCTCCCGTCCCTCAGCAAGAGCAGTGCCTGGGTTTGGGAGAGCTTACCTTGTACCTGGAACCATGTAAGCACTTTCTTCACTAACCCTCATGTGACCCTGTGAGGGAGGTGCCATTTTGTCATGATTTTACAGAAGAGGCAATGGAAGCTCAGAGCACTGAGGTGATGTACTCAAAGGTCACATTGGTAGTCAGTTTATGGAGTCTGGATTCAAATACACGTCTGTCTAACTTTTGAAATGCCTCACTGCTCATGTGATTTCAATGACACAATCCTGGGCAAGTGTGAGGGAGAGGGACAGGAAAGGAGGGGAAAGGGCAATTTGCTTGAGACTCCAGAGTGTCCCATGGAATCTCCAGAATCTCCTTGGAGTTAGGATTGGGTGGGACTTTGTGAGTTGCTCAGGGTACTGGAAAGGCAGCCCACCCCAGCTTGCAGTGGTCCTCCCTAGCCATTGGCTATAGCAGCACAGGTCACAAAAGAGAGCTCCAGTGCCCTTTTAGGGATCATGGAAGAATTCATCAGAAAGCACTCTGGCCTTTCAAGCAGAAAGTGGCATCAGAGGCATCAGAGACATCAGAGGCAGTTTAGAAAGAGCCTAGGTAGATGAGGTGGACATCTGTCACTTTTTTCTGGCCACCTAATATTGAAAGCCTTTCCTCTGTTTGGGACCCCTGGCCTGGTCTGTTTTGTGCCTCTTGTACCACTGCTGAGTCAAAACACAGGGCCTGGTAGCCAGTATTACTCCATTACACATTTATTGCTTAACTAACTGGGGTCAAACTCAGGTCTGACTCTAAAACACATGCTTTAAAAATTTATTATGAAAATTTTCATACAGACAGAAGTAGAATAGTATAATACTACTATATATAAAATAGGTAAACAACAAAGACCTACTGCAATAGCACAGGGAACTATATTCAGTATCTTATCCTATAATGGAAGAGAATCTGAAAAAGAATGTATGTGTGTATATGTAATTGAATCACTTTGCTGAAAGTGATTGAAACTAACACAACATTGTAAAGTTACTCTTTGTTATTGTTGTTTAGTCACTCAGTCGTGTCCAACTCTTTTGCAACTCCATGGACTGTAGCCTGCCAGGCTCCTCTGTCCATGGGATTTCCCAGGCAGGAATTTACTGGAGTGGATTGCCATTTCCTTCTTCAGGGGATCATCCCAACCCAGGGATTGAATCTGCGTCTCCTGCACTGCAGGTGGATTCTTTACTGCTGAGTCACCTGGGAAGCTACTTTAATTTAAAAAATATTGGAGAAAGAAAAAAAATTAGAATAGTGTGAAATCCCTGTGTACCCATTACCAGATTCAATAGCTTCAAGATTATTTTCATGTTAGCTTTATTTATCTTTTTCTTTTTCTCTTTTCTTTAAGGCCTTGCCTTAATATTTGGAAGGAAATCCCAGGTGTTATATCATTTGCCTCTACATTCTTCATGACACATCTAAAACAATTAGGGATATTTTCATATCCAATGACAATATTACCTTTGCCCCTAACCAAACTAACAACAATTTAAAACCATGCTCTTGAGCACTACAGGCTAGCTTCCATTCTGCTTTCCCAGCCCCCAGTAGGAAGCATTTCTCAGGCATCTGCTCTGTTCCTCCTTGAAGCTGGAATTACAGTTTGATGTGTATTGGGTACTCACAATGTGTCCTCTTAGGTAAGCAGGGGGCCTAACTGCCCTCTCTCTGACTTCTCCAAGGTCACGCAGTCAATTAGTAGCTGATGAATGAGACTCAAGCACTGCAGCTGGGTCTATACAGCCCCAAACACAGTTTGCAATGAGATGAAGTGAAGGGACCTCAGTCCTGGGGACAGTCCTGCATGGTTTCTGTTGCTGTTGAAATCCTGTCACTCAGCCTCAAGCAAGTCCTTCATCTGGAACAGTTTGATCATGACTGTTCAGGACTGCCTGATTGAGGGGCTCCATGGGGCTCCTAGGGCTGTTCTCCTTCATCTGATTGGAATGTGTCTGCCGCCTACAGCCAGACCTGCCACAACCTGGAACTTCTCTCCTCTTCTTTCCCTGTTCTAGAGCTGACTCAGAGGAGGGCGGGGTGCTCATCATTCTTCTCTTTCTAGGCTTTGACTTGCTCTCTGCCAAAGCAGAGGACTCAGAGCATCACAGGTCAAGACAGTGCAAATTCGAGAAGCAGTTAAACTAGCTCAGCTGCTTTTCTGTTCTTGCTCCCTTCTTTTTTCAGAGACTTTACTTAGGTGACCGGGCTCTCCTGAGCTTGACCTCCATTTCTAATTCCTCAAACCTCTTCCACTCCCTTTAATCTCCCACCCAGATTTCCCAGATAGGTCTCTCAGAGCATTGCATTCCAAAATGAAAATTGACTAGTGCAGAGCAAGAATCCTGGCTCTGGGCTGGTGGAGGGTTGATCAGTCTGGTCCAACTGGGACAACAGGAATGAATCACTGAGTATTTAAGGGAGAAGGAATTCAGTGCAGGGAATTGGTTACCCAGCTGATGAGAGAGCTTCAGTGCCAAGCCAAGGACAATGAGGCTACCCAGAGATTAGCCACAGCAAGAAGCTCCTACACTAGAAGTGAGGGAGCTAGGTTGCTCGGTGGAAACTGGAGCCACGAGAGAGACACAGTCACTGTGGGGGACATCACATGAGGCAGAGAAGGAAGGAGAGAAATAGCCCAGCTTTGTTCTCCCTCCTGCTTTTCAAGTCCTACAGGTGCCTTCCATTGGCCAAACCCACCAGAACCTGGGAAACAGCCTGCAGGGGTCCACTCATCCCCCTCCCCTCTCTGTCCTCTCCTGCTACAATATCAGCAGAGAAGGGAAGAGGAAGGGGTGGATTGTGGGCAAACAGGCCTGGGAACAGCAAGCAACTACTGATTGGTTATATATTCCTCCTTCCACCCCCCCACCTCCAATGCATTTGGATCTAACGGGGTCTACCTGAAAAAAGTGCTTTTACCCAAAGCCAACACAAAAGAGGGTTGTAAGTTGGAGGGTGGGGGTGGAGCTTGAACCTGCTTCCTTGACTAGCTACTTGCAAGTCTTATCCAGATTCTAGCTGATTCTCTTATTTCGCCTCCCACTGCACACACCCTTCTGCCCTCCTCCCCACCCACACACACACTCAGAGTCCAACAAAGATAGGCCACTTTGCTTTCTGGCAATGTGTGACACATTTATTAGAGCCCAGGACCATGTAAAACCAACCTTCTTGCTGGCAGGGTTTTGGCTTGGCAGCAAGGCTCTGAATTACAATGCTGTCAGGCTGGTAAACCTGCTGGCATCACAGTCCAGAAAACATACCTCCTGATTCTCCAGGTGCTCAGCAAGTTCAAAGGTGTAGGTGAAGGGAGATGCCTGGGAGGGGCGAAAGAAAAGCCCCGAACTACATGCTTTCCACCCTCTTTATCTCATTTCATCTTCACAGTCTCCCAAGGTAATTGCCCTTCTGCCTGTTTTTTTTTTTTTTGAAAAATAAAAAATATTTAAACTTTGGAGTAATTCTAGATTTACACAACAGTTGCAAGGATAACCCAGTTTCCCCTGATGTTAACACCTTACATAAGCATCTCAGGTCTGTTTTTACAAATGAGAAAATGGGGGCTCAGAGAGGTTAAGTGATTTGTCCAAGGTCACAGAGCAAGGACACAGCAGAAGAAACAAACATAAATCCAGGTCGCTCTTATTGCCTTACACCTTTGGGTTGAATTATTTGTTTCCATCTCATTAGGTGGGAAGTCACTCTCTGATCCCAGAGCCCTTCACTTCACCTTGGAGTTGACTTGCAAACTTTATCAGAAAGCACTTCTTCCACAGAGCCACAGAATGGTATCACTAAAACGTATGTCTGAGGCCGTTTAATGCAGGGAAGGCAAATAAAGTTCATTTCACTTGCCAACTTTAATTGAGCAGTAGAGGCTATTTGGGATCTGGCATTGAGAATGATTCTGTTTGCTCCTCAGGAACAAGTGCTGTGATTGATTGTTGATGCCTGTCTTGAATGTTGATTAGGAGACCGGAGGAAGTCATGTGATGCACTAGCCACCCTTCAGCAAATCTCCTCATTTTACAGAGTGTCTGAGGTCAAAAGAGGAGACAGTATCTTTGCCTCATTAGTGGTGCAGCTCAGAACAGAACCTAGGCTTCTGACTCAGAGTCTTGGGTTCTTTCTGCTTTACAATGGACACGCAGTAACAATAATGATAACTACCACTTGATGAGTGTCTGCTCACTGCCAGGCATGAAAGAAAGTGAAAGTGAAGTCGCTTCAGCCGTGTCCAACTCTTTGCGACCCCATAGACTGTAGCCTACCAGGTTCCTCCGTCCATGGGATTTTCCAGGCAAGAGTACTGGAGTGGGTTGCCATTTCCTTCTCTAGAGGATCTTCCCGACCGAGAGATCGAACCTGGGTCTCCCGCATTGTAGGCCGATGCTTTGCCATCTGAGCCACCCGGGAAGCCTAAGCACCCTTCAACTTCCATTCCTTACCTTCAATCCTCACAACAACCCTGTGAGGGTGGTATGATGCTGCTGCTGCTGCTGCTAAGTCACTTCAGTCGTGTCCGACTCTGGGCGACTCCATAGACGGCAACCCACCAGGCTCCTCTGTCCTTGGGATTCTCCAGGCAAGAATAATGGAGTCGATTGCCATTTCCTTCTCCAATGCATGCATGCACGCTAAGTCGCTTCAGTTGTGTCCAACTCTGTGCGACCCCATGGACAGCAGCCCACCAGGCTCCTCTGTCCGCTGAATTCTCTAGGCAAGAGTACTGGAGAAGCCATTTCCTTCTCCAGTGAGGGCGGTATATTTATCTCCAATGTACCTAGACTTGGGGAAGTTAAAAAAAAACTTGTCTAAGGCCCACAGCAAGCAAGTACTAAAGCTGAAATTTAAACAGAGAACAGTCTGGTTCCCAAAGTGTAAAACCTGGGTTCCGACTTCCTGCAGACACAATGTTGCATTTGCCCTCACAACCTACAGCAGGTGGAGATGACCCTGGCCACGTTGACTTGGTTAGCACTAAACTACGCTAAAAAAAACCCATCATTTTTGTTCTTACTAATTTTCTAAGAGCATTTGCTTTCAGGCCCTTAGCTAGATGGAACTGATTTGTTTGGGCTGTTTCATGTTAGATGTGTTAAAAATTGACATGTTAGGAGAGCTGACGTGAAAGGTGACCTGGTTCCCTTGTAAATAAATGATTAATATAACCTCATTGTGTGGCGAGACTGTATTACTGATTCTCTCACTTGGGAGGCTTAGAAAAACAACAGGTCAGACAATAATATCCATGCTAGCATCAGATGATAGTGTGGGATGACCATGGATGAGTCAGGGGGTTCAGAAGATAATTAACAAAGAGGGAGCTCTATGGAGTCCAAAGAGAATTTAAAAAACGTTCCTTCTCTAACCTGACTATCTGAGATTATTATATAGCAAAGGCAATGAATAGGAGAGAGGGAAGATGTGGGTTCATTCAAGTGATTTGCTAAGACATTTTAAAGAAATAGACAGGGATCAAATTTCAAAGGGAAGACATTCAGTTCAACTGACCATGTTACAGCAACTCAACAGTGATTAGGGATAGATGACATGTGGCTGTGGCAATGGCAGCCCACTCCAGTACTCCTGCCTAGAAAATCCCATGGATGGAGGAGCCTGGTGGGCTGCAGTCCATGGGGTCGCTGAGGGTCGGACATGACTGAGAGACTTCACTTTCACTTTTCACTTTCATGCATTGGAGAAGGAAATGGCAACCCACTCCAGTACTCCTGCCTGGAGAATCCCAGGGATGGGGGAGCCTGGTGGGCTGCCGTCTATGGGGTCACACAGTCGGACACGACTGAAGTGACTTAGCAGTAGCAGTGGCGTACACACTTAGGGCAGCTATGACAATACTACACACCCAAGTTTTAGCAGGATAGTGGAGAATTTCTTCTCTACAGATATGGATACACGTTAGAAAAATGCTTCTGTGCAACAGTATTATGTGCCACTGTATATGTATCTTGTATGCCATATATTACTGTCAATGTCAGGCTAAATTTTCAAATAGCATGGAAGTCTCTGTAATAGCAAATGCACCAATTATCCACCTGTAGTCACTTCAGTGGCCAAAATGATTCTAAATATGAGGAGTCCCTTCCTAAAGACCCCATCGGGACCTTATTTTATATGGCTCCGGGGTCTTTTCAAAATGTTTCTTGCCCATGCCACACTGGTTGTTATAAATCTTGAATGTCATCTCTTGGCTCAGAGGTGTCACTCAAGAGTCCTCTACCCCATCTGACTCCTCCCCCAGGGTAACTTCTCACTCATCTTCGCTGTTCCAGTTCCATCTAAACTGGCCCTGTGCTGTTACTCAACATATGCTATTCTCTTCCCTTGGAATATACTTTCTTATCCTGTCTGCCTAACAGCTGCTACTTGTCCTTCAAGTTCTACCTCAGCTTTCTTCTTTGGGAAGGTTTCTCAGTACCCTCAGGAGTCTCCCCAGCCCTCTTGGATCTACCACTTTTATAATGTGTTCCATCAAGTGGCTGGAGTATGTTGCATCTTTGCCCACTAGAATGTGAGTCCCTTGAGAACAAGGACTTTTTTTTTTTTTTTAATGTCTGACTCTCCAGGATAGAAGGAGAGGTTCAGGGCTTGCGTGTTGAATGAATTAATGAAAGTCCCAGTTATCTTCAGAAGCTATTTTGAGGGCTTTCAAATTGGGTCTCCCTTTTCTGTCAAGAGGTGGTAAGAACTGGCCAGATGGGTTTGATACTTAATGAGTTTCTACTAAGTACCAGGCATTGTGCTGAATATTTTACATGCACGATCTCACGTCTGAAAGAGATGTTTTTAATGTCCATCTGTATTTTACAAATGTTGTTGTTGTTTAGTTGCTAAGTCATGTCCCACTCTTTGCAACCCAATGGACTACAGCATGCCACACTTCGCTGTCCTTCACTATAAGGAAATGTAAATTCAGAGTAGTGACTTGCCCAGGGTCATGTTGCTGGGAAGTTGCAAAGCCGTGATTTGAACCTAGGCTGTTGGTCTCCAGTGCCTGCTCTCCTTTTTGTGTATGGAGGGTGGGGTCTCTTCTGGGTAATACAGTGATATAAGTCAAGCTTGTCTTTGATGTCTTCAGGCTTGTAAGGTGTCTCAGGGACTCTGTGTCACAGTGTTACCCACCCCTGTAGCCACTACTATGGGGCCTACCAGGTAGCCCATCCCATTGGGAGCTTTGTCCTTTGCAACTCCTCTGAGACTTTGACTTCTGGGCTGTGCTAAACTTTTCCAGAGCACATGTTTACATGTTAATGCAATCTTTAACCCAGGAGCAAACGGCCCCTGTGTAAGCTGTCGGGGGGTGGGGGTGGGCTCTGGTTATGGGGAGCGGGGGTACAGGTTGCTCTGGGCATCTCTTTCAACAGACACGTGGGGGCCCCTCCTACATTTTCAAGGTGCTTGGTGCCTACCTCGGAGGGCTGAGAGCTCTGGAGTCAGACCAACAAGTGTTTTAATCTGGCTTCACCGTTCCAGGATGAATTGTGTCATTTGTCACAAATTACTTAACCTCATCGAGCCTCCCATTCCTCTTTTGTCACATGGATCTCATAATACTTCTCATCTCCTGGGGAGGTTGTGAGGATGACATGAGACAACACAGCCACTGTGTGGTGCAAAATGTTGTTCTTGTTTAGTCGCTCAGTTGTGTCTGACTCTGTGACGCTATGGGCGACCTTATGGACCATAGCCCACCAGGCTCCTCTGTCCATGGGATTTTCCAGGCAAGAATACTGGAGTGGGTTGCCATGCCCTCCTCCAGGGGATCTTCCTGATCCAGGGATCGAACCCGCATCTACTGCACTGTAGGCAGTTCTTTACCACTGAGCCACCAGGGAAGCCTGTAGTACAGAATAATCACTTGAAAAATGTGAAATCTTTCCTGAAATCTGTTTCTACTGGCTCCCCCACCCCCGCCCCTGCCATCTAGGTTTCCCTTCCCCCGTTGCTTCTTTTTTTGCCTCACCAACAGGTATCCTTTTGGAAACTCTTCCCTTCCTTTCCCAGTGGCTCCCTCTGACACCCTCAACCTTTGGAACAACTAGCCGTCATAGTTCCTGGGGCTGATCCCGTTTCTGGATATTCTCTCCTGCTGTCTTGAGTGCCTGAGCTGATTTGAATTCAGAAAGCAGAGTCCATTCCTGCGAGGAGTGTCACCACAGTCCATCTTACATTCAAATGGTGAAGGCTGACTTGATGGCCCCACATCGTTATCTGATGGGTGTTGAGAAGGCCTCCCCCCTCCAACCCAGAGACTTCCTTCTGGCCTGTGAGTAATGCCACTATCTCTACCATCGGTGGACGATCCCTTTGAGTCCAACTGCCCCGGGTGGTCTCGGGGGCGGGGATGGCTGGGCCAGGCAGGGTTGTTTTGTGTATGTGTGAGTGCAGATTCCTTGATCAGAGCCTTTCCTGTCAGGGGGAGGGGAGGAAAAGGTTAGAGGGAGCTGACTCCCCAGGGAAGAGGAAAGCCAGGCAGGCAGGGGTAGGGCGTGGGGGTGTGGGAAATCAGCTGATAGGAGGCTGTGTCTCCGGCACAGTTTTGCCTAGGGTGGGCCCTGTGTATTGCAACAGCTGTGAACTTTGGAATCACCAAGGTTGGGAAGCCAGGCCTCAGAGGGAGTGGCTGGAGGCTGAGCTCATCCTGAAATGATGTGAGCCTGGATTCCCGGAGGGCAGAGAGGAGGACCAGGGAGGAGGTCCTACTTTGGGGGTATCTAAAGACAGAAAGAGTCTTGGTGTCTTTCATCTCTACGTGTAGGTGACACCTGTGGATAGGTGGGTCACAGTAGAAAATGCCCCCTGAGGGGTGGGGGTCTCCTTTTTCTGACTGCTAAGAGGAGACTTAGCAGAAGGACTGCCCCCTTTCCTTTGAAAAGGAAACAACTTCTGAGGGTGTGGCAGGGTTCACTGGGTGTTCCCCCTCAAGGGAGGTTACCCCCTAAGTGAGGGTGCTTGGCTGAGAGAGGGTAACTAGGTGTTCCTCAGCCCACAGATGAAGGCACTCCAGTGCCCCTCCCTGTAGGCTTTTCACTTTGTCTCTTGACATGCATCGCCATCTACCACAGCAGGTATGAACACAGCTTAAAAAGGAAGGTCAAAGATGTCCCCTCAACCCCCTTCAGTGGTTCTACCACACCCTGTGGACCCCACTGGAGGATGCTGATTCTGAAATTTGGTGGCCTTGCCCATAGGGACCAAGGGGCCAAATATTTGAAACCATCATAACCATAACAAAAACCATTGGCTGACCATTTGGGATGCCTTACCAGGCGCTACTTTATATATAGGCCCTGAATGTGGGCTTGACCTGAGGGATAATGAAGTTTTCCCACTGCTTCACACACACACACACACACACACACACACACACACACACACACACGAGTCAAGTTCCTCAAAAACACGTCCACAGTCCTGAGGCCACAGAGCACATTAGACACACATTCTCTGCTTGCAGTCAAAAGTCCCGTCTTTCCCAAGTCCTGCTGCTAGACCCGACTCGGTGCACACAGATACACATTCCCATATCTATCCTTCCCAAACCCCAAAGCTCTGAAAACTGAGGGCCTTTTGTAAGTTTAAGGTAAATTCATTTGGCAGCCAAACCTGCGCTGGTATGAGGCTATTTATAGTATTTTTCTATCACACTCTGTGTGAATATTCATGTGTTTTTGCTCCCGAAATATCAATTTACTTGATTGCTGGATGCTGTCTCAGACCCCACTGGAAGTGACATATAATATTCTGCTATAGGCCCCCTCCGGCTTTCTTAAAATTCAAAGCATTCCAAATTCCTTGTATTATAGAACGCACCTCACTGTCTTGTAATAATCTATTTAATGTCCCTGAACAACAACAACAAAAACAACAACAACATTGGCCTGTGAACTTCTCCAGGACCCAGTACATGGTCCAACATGTGCTTGGGGCTCTACCAGTGTTTTAGGACTGAAGAATAAATGACCTTTAGTGTTGAAGGAGATGCATTGTTGGGAAGTTCTTTCTTACATCTAACCTAAAGTATCTCATGCTGCCATTCATGTACTGCATGCCATTGATAGCAAGGAAGAAACAGCTGGTTAACGCCTTCATTTTTTTGTTTTCTCTTGGGACTAAATCGTCCTTCTAATCCTAATACCTTTCACCTTTTCCCCTAGATCCTCTTTTCCAATCCCTTAATCATCTTCACGGCTATCTTCCAAAGCCTTTACAGGTTCTTTCATTCTGAGATTGTGGCCTAGCGCTTAGGACCTGGCTGCAAAGAGCTCGGCCATTATACGTAATAGGTCTCCCGTTTCTATGGTGAACATTTCCAATCAGTTTCATTTGGCTGGTCTAAGAAGCTTTGCTTTTTAAAATACACTTACAGGGCAAACTCAAGGGGCCATGAATGATTTTCTCTCAAGTGTGCTGGTTGGTAAAAGGCAGGGAAAGCAGCACAATCTCACCAGAAGAAACTGTAATTACAGAAAGTTGAAAGTAACAGGTGACATATGTAGTAGGAACCTGCATGCAAAAAGCATTGTTGATAATTACAGTGACCTCAGCCTGCCATTTTTTACCTTGGGAGAACCAGGCTTGCTGGTACAGTGCCTTTTCTCTAACAAGGTTGCTAAAGGCCATTTCCTACCATTTATTTCCCACTAAATGCAGGGAGTGAGCCTGACTTTGGCTGGGGTGATTGCAAAACCACTGGCTTAAGTTAAACTCCTCACTAATTAAGCCTGTTAGATTTCCTGTAACTCACGATTTTTCTTGGCAGAAGGAAAAACATTTGACTCAGAGGCAAAATGTATTGTATTAATAAGCAGGAAACAACAAAATACTACACGTGGTAGCATTTTCAGAAGCAGATTTTGTGATCTGCATTCTGTTGGAACAGCCATTATGATCTCTCCTAATAAAGCAAAGTGGGTTTTTTTTTGGGGGGGGGGGTTGGTGGTGGAAACTACATACTATGAGGGGAGATTCAGAGAGAAATTTTTTGCCAGTCAAATTAGAAAAATCTATTCAGGTGTGCCCGTTGTTGCTCCCAACCATGAGTCAGAGCCTTTTGTGGGGTTTTGCATTTTTTAGGAGGCGCTGATGGATTTTACATACAGGTCATTCTTTTTTAAAAGGTCACATTACAATGTGTCTATCCTTTCTCATGTTGTTATACCTCAGGGAAGGAGATGTAGGATGCCAAGTTGCAAAGGGAGATTGTAGAGAGGAATATTGAAATTGGATGACCGAGGGCTCTCTGACAGGGGCCTCAGTGGGTGAAGGAAGATCCTTCTGGGCCAGTAGGTGGCACCTTAAAAGCCAGATTAGCCTGGGGTGCGGGGAGAGGTAGGGGGGCGGGGGAGGGGAGGAGCTGTCATGGGAATGCTTTCTCTACCTGCTCATGATCTTACCAGACCTGGCTGGCTCATCCCTGAGAATACTAGAGCTGCAGGGAGGAGAGGAGAACCTGCCTTCACTGCTAATGCGAGTGGCTAGAATTTTTCTCCAGAGTTTCGAGATGTCTTGGGCCAATGCATGTGATAGCCATTTTCTCTCTTTTAATGATTATAGTAAGCTGCCTTTTTCAGGAACATTAACTATGATGAAGGCTTGATGCCGAGTGCTTTACGTAAGATATCTCTTTTAATCCTCACAATAATCCTTCAAAGACGATACTGTCATTACTTTCAATTTCCACAGGGGGAAACTGGCTCAGAGAGGTTAGGCAACTTGTGCAAGGTCACACAGCTTGTAAAGTGGCACAGCCAGAACTTAAACCCAGATCTGCTGGACACAAGATCTAGTCCTGAAGCATTCAGTCTAAGTCTGGCTCAGATGGTAAAGCGTCTGTCTGCAATGCAGGAGACCTGGGCTCGATCCCTGGGTTGGGAAGATCCCCTGGAGAAGGACACGGCAGCCCACTCCAGTATTCTTGCCTGGAAAATCCCATGGACCACGGAGCCTAGTAGGCTACTGTCCATGGGGTTGCAAAGAGTTGGACATGACCGAGCCATTTCACTTTCACTTTCACTTCACTTGTAAAGCCGAATAGCCACCTCAATAAGCTCAACTGTCTCCCCCCTCCCCCCACCAAATAGCAGAATATTTGGGCTGCTTGATTTTGTGAGCATGTAATTTACATCAACCGGCTTCCCAGGTGGCTCAGTGGTAAAGAATTTGCCTGCCAAGCAGGAGACATGGGTTCGATCCCTGGGTCAGGAAGATCCCTTGGAGAAGGAAATGGCAACCCATTCCAGTATTTTTTTGGGGGCAATCCCGTGGACTGGTGGGCTACAGTCTATGGAGTCGGAAAAGAGTCAGACACCACTTAGCAACTAACCAACAATGATTATAGCAACTGAAGGATGTTCACCTACTCTGAAAGACCTAGCTGACGGGCTTTCTGTTGCTTTGTCAGGGACTGGTTCTCCCCATCCCACCACAACTCTCCCATTGGATAGCAACCATGAAGGGAAGGTTCTAGACTGATTCCTCTGCTTTCTATAGCCTGCACAGTGCCACATACATAGTACGTGCTCAATAAATATTGATCAATAAACAAATGTCTGGACATTCCCTGCGGTGGTTTCTAGGTTCTTCAAGATCCTTTGTTAATGCTAAGCAAACAGTTAGAACCTTCAAGATGTCTGTTGCCCTGATCTCACTGCTTGTACTGAGATGACTTTTTAGTATCATCTCTGTACAGGAGCTGAACATTCTATTTGACACATGGATGATTGATTGTCTTTTTCCCTTTTCCTCCAAAACCTCTGGCACCGTGCAAACACGGCTTAGGTGATTAACCGTGCAGCCAACTTCACCAGACACTGATTCAGACAAGAAAGTGGGTGCCGTATTTTAACGATAGTTCCTAATTAATCCCGCTCCCCAGTTCTGGTCTGCTCAATGACTCCTTCTCAGATAGTGTTTGTGAGATGAAACAGGATAGGAAAAAAAAAAAAAAACTTAAAAAGCATTCTTTTGGCCTGGGTGAAGAGAGCGCTGAAGATTTTCCCAGCTTACTGCTTCTCAGCAAATGGAACTTCAAGCCAGATGCAGACCCATCCTGCTCAGCCTCATATAAACTTCTAACTTGGTCTGGAAGATAAAGTGGAAACATGCAGAATGGGAGAAGTAGAGTCAGCAGAAGCCAGTGTTCAGTGCACTCCATGTGATTCCCAGAATAGGAACAAAAACTATCATTTTCGGGTGGATTGCTGTGTGCCAGGCAGGCTACTAAACATCTTATAAGCATTCATTTCATTCATCTCTCAAGGACACTGTGGAGGTAGGTACTATTATTATCGCTGTTTTTCCAAATGAACAAACTGCCGCTCAGAGAGTCTAAGTGAAGCTCCTCAAGTCGCCCAGAGTGGGGATGGAGGGGAACTGGGAGCTGGGTGGGGAGCGGCGAGGCTGACCTGCAGAGCTGAAGGGCGGCCATCTGCAAGTAGGGGCACCCCTGGCATGGCATAGGAGGCTCTGCGGCGGGTGCCGAGTTCAGCGGGGGCACCTGAAAGGAGTGGGAGCAACAGGTTGTAATCCAGACAAGCAGTTGCCTTCGGTGGAAGCAAACTAGCTGAACTTATCAAGAGGGCTTGAGGCTTACGAGTCCCGTCAGACAGTGGTAGCAAGGACTGGACTCCATTCCTTGGGGGCAAGGGTGAAGGGGATGAGGATTTGGGGAGAATCAGACAAAGCTCTAGTTGTATGGAAACTGAGACACTTAGCCTGATGACGCGAAACTGAGCCAATACTGCCCCCTAGGGGACTTTGGGGAAATGTGTGAGGTCATTTAGTGGACAAGAAATGGAGAAGCCTCACGTCCTGCTCTGCCCAGATGCTGTGCTGTTTGTGTGCTCAGTCGTGTCTGACTCTTTGCAACCCCATGGACTGTGGCCCGCCAGGCTCCTCTGTCCATGGGACTCTCCAGGCAAGAATACTAGAGTGGGTTGCTTTGCCCTTCTCCAGGGGATCTTCCCAATGACCCAGGGATTGAACCCGTGTCTCTTGCATCTCCTCTCTGGACAGATGGATTTTTTATCCAGGACAGTCTTGCAAAATGAAGACTAGTCCAACATCCTATATGATTTTTGAATGTTTTGTTGGACTTCCGTGGAGGTGGAAACTCTTCTTATAATGATCAGAACGTGTACTGTAAATATTTTACATATATGTACAAAAAATTTGGCTTTCTCGCCTCCACACACAGTTTTAATGAATCCTGTGTAAAGAGAGGGAAGATGGAACTTTGTTTTCTCCTCCCAGAGGTTTATCCACAGTCGTTCACCATTTCAAAAATCACGTGGTAACAGTAGTGATGTTGCTTTTGGAATTAGAGTCGTCTGTGCAACATCCCTTATCAGTTTGTGCCTGTAGCTGTTGCATTTCGTGGGGCTTCTCGATGAAGGCGCAAGTCTCTGTCTTCTTCATTTAGTCTTTCACTGTCATCCTACGTAAGTATTTACATATTTAAATACATTGTAGTTGATTATGGATTATTTTCATTTCCTCTTTGTGTGGCAGGACACTTCTTGATCTTTTGGAACTTATGTGTGTATGCAGGTTACTATAGCTATGATTTTAATTTCAGGATAATAAAAGGGTATGACGGGCTTCCCCAGTGGCTCAGCAGGTTCCTGCCTGCCACACAGGAGACACGGGTTCGATTCCTGGGTCGAGAAGATCCCCTGGAGGAGGGCATGGCAACCCACTCCAGTATTCTTGCCAGGAAAATCCCATGGACAGAGGAGCCTCGCGGGCTAAGGTCCATGGGGTTGTAAAGAGTCGACACGACTGAAGCGAGTGAGCAGACCACAAAGGGGTACAACAAGAGACATTTATGATAAAAAGAGAAGTTTCGATTCTGATAAGATTGATATTTGCTGTGCTAGCCTCTTGGCTTCCCGGGGGCCAAGACCATGTCTGTTTTGCTTCGATTTGGCCTAATTAACCTAGTGCCAGGTCAGAGTAGGTGCTTAGTAAATAATGGGCAACTGAAGAATGAATAATAAATGTGGACTCAAGCCTAGAGCCAGAGAGTCAGGGATCTAGGGCAGCAGAGTTGGGGGATAATAGTGGCAGTAGAGGGGGTCTCTTGATCACCGAAAGAGGGCAGGGTGTCCGCTCTGAAAGGAGGACTCTAATTCAGAGCTTTCCCCAAAGCTAGAGTGTCCTGATGTCAAGGAGCAGTGCATCTTTCCATTTTATTTGCTTATGTATTTTTGGCTGTGCTGGGTCTTCATTGCTATATGAGCTTTTGTCTAGTTGTGGAGCCTGGGGGCTACTCTCTAGTTGCGCTGCGCTGGCTTCTCTTGTTGCTGAGCACACGCTCTAGGCGCATGGGCTTCAGGAGTTTTCGCTCCTGGGCTCAAGAACACAGGCTCAGCAGTTGTGGTGCATGCAAGGCCCAGTGCTTCTTACAGCCTCTGGGCCTGAATCATGCTTGGGTCCAGGGACTGGGCTCAGATGGTCCCAGTCACGGAGAGAGGTATTTACGCTCTTACTTTTGGTACCAACCTCAAAAGCCATAAGACCTCACCAATTAAAGAAGGCTATTCCCTAGCATGGCTGTACTTCTCTGCACTGTGTGACCTGGGCTGAAGTGGAGAGGACTCCAGGGAATGGGAGCCTCAAGTGCGGTCCCTAAAATACAACTATGTCCTCGGTGGAGGTCTCAGGCTGCCTTGAACTTCAGGCAGATCTAGTTCCCCATTTTCCTGTTGTTGCTACTGTTGCTTTTTTCTTTCCTAGCCCCCTTCCCTAACAATAAGGTGTGTACCTTTTCCTCCTGGCTTCTGTGCTTAAAGTCTAACCAGTGGGTGGTGGAATGTTTCAGGGCTCGTGATGAGCAAGTATCCCTGACTCTGCATGGGGTTGGGGAGGCGAAGGGGAGCATCCCTCTTAGAGATAAAAAAAATACAGAAATGCTGAGGGAGGTATCAAACCAGCTAACGTCAGAGGTTGAAGTGGCCTTGAGGTCATCTGATTCACTGGATCAGAAACCTGCCTGTACAGCGGCATCACCGGGAGTTCTGTTCACATACAGATATAGTGACCCCTAAAACTGAGATAATCTGATTCAGGATGTCCGAGTTAGGGCTTGAAATCCGCACATCAGTAAGTATCACTGGTGATTCTGATGAGGAGCTTGGTGAGGGAGTCCACTCAGACTGATCTTCTCATTTTGCTGGAAAGTACCCGAGTCCCAGAGAGGGGCAGTGACTTACCCCAGGTCACACAGCAAGTAATGGCAGACTTGGAGCCAAAACTCGGGGTCTCTTTCCACTGTGTTGGCGGTGGGAATATCTGGAGTCAGTGTGACGGGTTGGAGTGGTCCTTGGCATGGGAAAAACCGCTTTAAATCTCACTGCAGAGGCCGGCTGCCCACCCTGCCTGTAGCTGGGGGACAGATCCGAGGCCATCAGGTTGCCTTGCATTATCGCAAGCAGTAAATTCACTGCTGAGTTTTGGAGAGAAGCAACATAATACCCATCAAGGTTAGTAGGATGATAAGAATGTGCTAATGTGTTTGGCTGTGTCTATCCACGGAAAGCCGAGCGAAATAATGGTGACAATTATCCACCTATTTTGTTCGAACACTTTGACCGAAAAGCTCCTGGGAAAATATGATTTAAACAAAAAATGTTGCCTCACGTAGCCAGAATGACATAAGCCCCACTTCACATGTCTGTTTCCCTGGAGACCCCTTCCTGCCTGCCTGCTCGGGGTGAGACCACGTGAACAGCCTCCGGGAAATGTGGACAGAGAAGGAAAACCCTGTGTAGGAGACAACCCATGAAATGGAATATTAGGCCAAGTGCCCTGGTGGTGTGCTCCTTTTCCTTGGAAGATGACCTTTCAGATTCTAGAGCCAGGGCCTCAGAACAAACCCCAGAAGTCTGCAAACCACCAGCTTTGGCCCAATTTGAGGCAGCCCCCTCAGAAGGCTCCCAGGACAGCAGCTGCTCTGTCAGCCGCCGAATGGAAACAAAGCCAGATTTCTTTATTTAGAACAGACACTTTCTATTTTGATTCTTAAAGTGGCAAATCTATCTGTCCTCTGCCCCCAGTCCTCTGCAGCCCAAACTGCCTCACGGCAGGTAGCTTGCGCAGATCAGCAGGTGTTTGCCTGTTGATAAGTCGCAGAGCCACTTCGGACCGCTGCTGCATGCCTATCTCTGAGCCAGGGGGCAGGGGGCTTACTAGAAAGGGAAAGTGCCCTTGGCAGCAGACAGTGAGTCCTGGCCCTGGTCAGGGAGGGTGGATCCAGTGCAGTGATAGATGGAGCTGTGGTGAGCTCTATCCCACATTGCTGCCATGGGAGTCAGCCACGCTTGGGACCTCACAGTCCTGCTCGATTCTGGCACTGCTAATTTGCTATGTGACCCTGAGCAAGGCTATTCCTTTCTGTGGACCTCGCTGGACCCTCGTGGGGAAGAGGATACACCGTTTAATCCACGGGGCCATTTACTGTGACAAGTGGCCTGCCACTGGAAAAAAAATCAAGCTGAATTTCTGCCTCCCTCTTTATTTCTAAATAGATCGCAGCTTAGTCAAAGCTGTCGATTTTCAAAAGAGAAACCATTGAAAGACTGGAAGAAAGCATAGGAAAATTTTAAAAAAAACGGAGGTGGGAAGTCTTTGGAAAGTAACAAAAAATCCCTAGGAGCTATAAAGAAAAAGAATGACAGATTTGCCTGGAAAAAAAATTGAACACGTTTGCTGTGGCAAAAGATATCTCATGCAAAGTTGAAAGACAAAGGACAAACCAGGATAAAGTCAAAGGCAGACAGAGGTTTATTATTCATAATGTTTCAAGAGCTCCATTATAGGATGTGTGCTCTTCTTTACATCACTCACCATGACCTGCAATTACATTATTTAATGATTTGCTTGTTATCTGTTTCCTCTACCTACGTGTTTGCTTTATGAAAGCTGGAAGCTTTACTTATTCACTGCTATATTCCTAGTCTTAGTATCTGGCACACAGAAAGTGAAGTCGCTCAGTCGTGTCCGACTCTTTGCAACCCCATGGACTGTAGCCTATCAGGCTCCTCTGTCCATGGGATTTTCCAGGCAAGAGTGCTGGAGTGGATTGCCATTTCCTTCTCCAGGGGCTCTTCCCGACCTAGAAATTGAACCCGGGTCTCCTGCATTGCAGGCAGACGCTTGAAGGAGAGAGCTTCTATAGATCAATGAGAACATGATGAACAGTCCACTAAAAAAATAGTCAAAGAATAATGAACAGGGAATCCACAGAGGAAACACAAATGGTTTATGCCATATGAAAAGGTTCACAACCTCAGTAATAATTAAGTAACAACAATGCAAATTACAACAGTGTTGAGAGAGCTGAAATGTTTCTCACCTTTCAGACTGGCAGAAATTTAAAAGGTTGCTAAAATCCAGCGTTTGTGGGGCTATGGTGAAATGGGCACACGTATTCATTCTTGATGTGCATCTAAATTAGCACAATTCCTGGGGAGCAGCTTGAAATATTATTTGACCCAGCAAGAGTTCTTTTAGGAGTTTAGCCGTTTGAAATACTCCATGAGTAGGATCTTCATTTAAACATTATTTGTAAGTAGCGAAAATTTGGAAATAACCTAAATGATGTCTGTGGAGAGCTGGTGTCATAATTTATAATTTGTAAAGAATTTACAACATGTCCAAATAGTGGCAGACTAAGCTTCATTATGCTAATGATTAAGAATTTGGGCTCTGTGGTCAGATGACCTAGGTCTGACTTCCTCCTCTAGCCCTTGTGAGCTGTGTGACCTTGCCCAACTTCCTAAACTTCTCTGTGCCTCAATGATCTCATCTATAGCATGGAAATGATAATAATAAAAATATTACCTCCTTCATAACATTGTGAAGAGTAAATGAGATAACCCCTATGATGGCTTATGAAATATTTAGTACCTGGCACAGAGCATTCAATAATTACTACCTATTATTACCCCTACTACTACTGTAATGATGACAGTGACAATGAAGCCATAAAAAAGGACAAGTGAGGTCTTTAGATATTGATATCTATAGCTAGATCTTTATATACAGATATAAGTTACATATGATTGATGTCTCCATATAATATTGTGATAAAAGCAAGTTGCAGGAAAATCAGTATAATAGGATCTGATTTTCGTTAAGGATATTATTTGTTATTCATTGGAAAAAATCTGGAAGGATAGACAGATTGTTAACAGTGGTTACCTCTGGGGAAAGGAATGGGGAGGTGGATTTTCACTTCAGTAATGATTAGAATTGCCTGAAAGAAGCATGTGTTACTTTTATAATAAACAAAAGATGTAAAGGGAAAAAAGCTTCATTTGAAAGTCTGAGGACAGTTAATCCCACCAAGCCTCACATCCCCCCTTCCTTGGCTACAGCCCAAACGTGAGTCTCCCTGCCCATCGTTTATCCTCTCCCATACCGTCCCCATTCTGCTCTGCACTCCCGTTCCCCGCCACCCTTGACTCCTCCATCTTACTACCACTGCCCTCTCCCACTCTTCTCTGTACCCTCTGGAAAGCCCACCCCACGGGAAACGATTCCCCCTTCACTGTAAATAAGCTCCGCAGAACACTGTTCTCTACCTCTGCGCCTGCGAGTGCTGAAACCTGAGTCTCCACGGAGAGGCTCACGGCTTTGCCTGCAGCGCCCTCTGGTGGACACTTCTCACACTTCTATACCACAGACACCCTAGGGCTGGGAGGTGGGGTCTGTGCTCTGGCTTCCCCTGTTTGCGTCCAGATCGCTACTCCTCCGCTTCAGCCAAGAACTCCTCCTTCTGAAGCCATCTGGCTACAGCACCCTCTTCTCTTTTCTCCTCTCCTCATCGACTCTTCTTTTTTAGCCACCCATCCCCCTCACCCATTCAAGGAAGAGTTCGACATCTGGCTCACTGTCTTCTTCTCCACCCCAAGTCCTGACATCATCCTGGGTGAGTTGACATCCATGATCCATGTGCAGGACACACCTCCATTCTAGCCATACCATGCTTCATCCTTCATCATCCGTCAGAATTGCTCCATCTCAGAGCCCCCATCATCTCCCTCCTGCCCACCGACCTCAAAGCTCATCCCTTGCCTCAAGAGGATCTCCAGGTTCTTGATTCACTTCACTCCCCCACCCCATTAGCCCTTCTAGCTTTCCTTTTTCCTCTCTCCATCCTTGAAAATGATGATGATGTTAAAAATAATAATTGAATATGTATGTGGCAGGCGCATACTAGGCATCTTACATCATTTCAATAACCTCATAGAATTCTCACAGTAACTTTATGAGACTGGGACTGTTGTTATTATTATTTTTTTAATGAGGTGACTGGGGCTCAGAGAGGTTGAGTGACTTTCCCAAAGTCCCCCAGCTAGTTCAGGACAGAGATGAGATTTGAAGCCAGCTCTGTTTGCCTAACTCCTGGAATGTAGACTTCAGGATCTTGCCTATATCCTGAACTCCCTTGCCCTGTGTCTTTCTGACACATCCCCTAGGCAAAAACCCAAGCCTGGATAAATTTAACTGACAGCCTCCTCCTCTGTGCTTACACCCAGATGGAGGAACACTGCTGGAGAAAATCCCATCACTTTGTTGATTAGTCCCACTCAAAACTCATAGTTTCCAACCTCATCTGGGCCCTCGACTTGGCTAAACAATCCTTCTAAGTAACTGTCCTGACAACGGCACTTTCAAACTTTCTCCACTGCCCTTTGGAGTCAGACTGATCTGGGTTAGAATCCTGTTTCGGCCACTTTCATGCTCCATACCGTGCCAGCCTTTAAGGAAGGGTGAGGTGGAAGACAAGGGAATGAGGGGAAGGGGAAGAAACACGTCTTGAGTGTCTTCTGGGCACCGGGCACTGTGCCAGGTGCTTTGCATGCAGTATCTCATCTAGTCCTCCCAGCAGCTCCACGAGGGAGATATTTTTATCCTTGCTTTACAATAGAGCCTAAGGCACAGAGAGGTTAAGTCACCTACTAAGGTGACACAGAGTGTAAGTGGAGAAGCCACCTCAGTCATTTAGACCCTCCTTATCTTCATCGATGACTCTGATAGCCTACTAGCCTGTCCCCCTGTTCTTCCTTAGCTCATATCCTTTCATCTAGCCTCCGTTCTGTTGCTGGGACAGTCTTCCTCAGTTGTGTATCCGACTGTGCTACTACCCTGCTTAAATTCTATCTTTCCCAAGCTTTCCCCATGGTTTTCACAATGAAACCGAAACCTTGAGACTCTTGATGAGTTGCCCCCCACCCCTTTCTTTTCTCGCGTCCACTGCCGTCTGCCTAGGAGCCAGTCATTCTGTACTATTTTTGGCTACCTGATGACACTTTGTTTTCTCCTAACTTCATGTCTTTGCATATGTTCTGTCTGGTCTCTCCCATCCCCACTCCCCCTCCCCTTCCTGCCCACCTTTAATGCTTCTCTTCTGTGAAGTTCACAGCATTTATGCGTTGATCACGGTGCACTCTAATTTCCTGCTAACTGGTCTGTTTCTCCCGCTAAACTGGGAGCTGCTTGAGGGCGGGGACTGTGATTTAGTCATCTGGTCTCCGCGCTCCCCAGGGCGTAGCACCAGAGCCTGGTTCAATCCAGGTTTGTTGAATGGCTGACTGACAGAATGAATGGAGTTCATGAGGGAGGCAAAAGCCCTCATTTGGAAAGTTTAGTGACATGAGCTGTGTGGTATCTGGTTCTTGGCTGAAGCTACTGCAGTTTTTCCCTATGACTACAGTGCTGTAAAAATATGTCTGCACGTGGATAAAGACTGGAAGAGAACTTTCCAAAATTAAGAGTTGTGTTAGAGTGGTGAGTTGATGGATGCTTTTTTTTTTTTTTCCCTCCTGTTTTCAAAATGTTCTTTAGTGCTGCTTTCGGTGAGTTTTGATTCATTCTGATTCCGGTTCACACGGCCAGGAGTCTTGCCAGATTGGTTGGATTTGTTGGAATAAAATGAGAACTTTCAAGAATTTTCCAAGCTCCTGGGTTAGGGTATTTTTCCACCCAAAGCTGGGCAGCAAACAAAGATGGCGTTTGTTTGCAGTAAAATACTCATTCCTTCAATTATTTTTTTTGTCCTGCAAGGTGACTTCTGCAACTTTGGGTGAGGGGGGTCAGGTTTACTGAATGGGGAAACGAATTGCCATGTTCGTGGTTTGGAAATGACCAAAAATGTTTCCCTTTTCTGGCTCTTGAAAGAAAATGTTTAGGAGTTTCATTGGCAAAACGATGAAATTGTTCCTTTACCGCGGCAGGATTTCCAAAACTACATATTGTGTGTTAACGCAGAAGAGGCAAAAAAATAATTGGGAAGTAGCACTCTCCAAGATTCAGATGATGAGCACTCTACCTTTGTTGGGTGCTAACTCCCTCTGCTGGGTCATGCTGGGTGTTCAGGACTTTGGTGCTATCTCATTTAAAAGTAGAAACAGCCTTTGGGGTGGGGACTATTAGTATCCCCACGTTAGAGGTGATGAAACTGAGGTTCAAAGAGAGTCAGTCATGAGACTGGGCTTGGAAGCCGGGTTCAGCTAGTTCCACAGATAGGCTCTAACACTTGAACACCCTCCCTCTGGGCTGATCTTGCTACAGAGGGACAGAGATACCCATTCATTTTTATTTAACAAATAGTTGTATGGTGTTTCCATATACAGGGCACATGGCAAGTGCTTTACAAAGACTGGGCTTCCCTGGTGGCTCAGATGGTAAAGAATCTGCCTAAAATGCCTGCAATTGCAGGGTTTGACCCCTGGGTCAGAAAGATCCCCTGGAGAAGGAAATAGCAACCCACTCCAGTATTCCTGCCTGGAGAATCTCATGGACAGAGGACCCTGGTGGGCTACAGTCCATAGGGTCACAAAGAATTGGACATGACTGAGCAACTAACACAACTTACAAAGATTAGCTCACTTGACTTTAGTTGACAGCTCTGTGAGGAGGTACTATTACTGGCACCTTGAGACAGATGAGAAAACAGAAACACCGCGAGGTTAAATCACTTGCCTAGGGTCAGAGATACAGTGTGCGCAGCCATGTTCTGGTTTCACTTTGACCCTGTGCTGGGCAGCATGCTATTCCCTAGGCCCTGTCTATAAAGCTCTGGCTCAGAAACACTGAAGACATGGGCCTCTTGTAGTTTGAAAGCAGATTTGTATTTATTTATTTTTTTTTTGCAGTATTTTTCCTCAGTAAAGCTGTGTTTTCTTCCCAGGGATCTTGAGGTGGGAGGGATAAATACATACTTCTGTCCTTTTGGAGCAAGACTTACCTAGCGGCAAGATAGTGAAATGGTTAGAGTTTTTCTGTGACACCAGTTAAACTCTGCTTTGAAGCCCACTCTTGTGATTTCAGAAGCTAACCTCTTTGAACCTCAGTTTCACCATCTCTGCGAAAGGGGAAGGGAACTTTTTCCTAACACCTTCACTTCCGTCCATTTTTCAGCATCTCGGGGGAAGAAGGGGGTTTCCTTCTTAGACCCTGGATGGGTGAGGGACTTTTGAGGTGTCCCCTCAGGAGTCCAAGCCATCTCTTCTCATTCAGCAGAGACTTCAGGAGAGCATCTTTCCAAGGCAGTTTGCTCGGAGAGCAGACAGCGGGCTCTTCCCTACCTGACTTGTTCTGCCAGGCTCATCCCACTTCCCACCCAGCCACCCTGATTCAGTGCCCAGAACCCTGCAAGACAATGGTGGCAGCTCGGCTTGAAGGGAGGGGGAGTCGAAGGGGCAGCAAGCCCAACCCACCAGCTTGAAAGCTTCATTTGACAGGGGAGGAGGCACATCTGGTTTGGGTTTTCAATTCATTTCAACAATGATTTATTGTGGGCCTGCCAGCTGCAGAGGTTCTGGGCTAGGCTAGGCAGGGAGAGATGCAAAGATAAGTCAAATATTATCTGTGCCCTTAAAGGAGTTTTCTAGGTTGTAGCAGAGCACAGACCTGAATGAGCCATGTTTGTGTGATGGGCCCTGTACTGAGGGGTTTACCTGCATACAGCACATCTTTGAACCTCCCCAACAGGTTCTGTGATGGGCAGAGAGACTGTGCTTACTTTGTTGCACACATAAGGAAACTGGGCCTCAGAAAGGAAGTGACTGGCCAAAGGTCACACAGTTAGAAAGTGATGGAACCGGGCCTGGAACTTAGGTGAATCTGGTTCCCAAGCTCACACATTCTTAACCATGATTTCACCCTGGCTTCCCAGAGATGATGAAGATGATGACGAGTAGCTCTCACTGAGCTCCCTTGACCAAATCTTGTACTGACTGGGCTGCAGATATTATTATTTTATTGGCACCTTCCAATATACCCCTTTTCCATAAGAGAAAACAGTTTCTTAGGGAAGTGATGGATTTGGGCTTTGAACCTAGGTTATTCCAGTCTGCCAACCTATCGCCTGAAAGAGGTAGACACGGGCTGTCATGGGGGCTCAGGGACGAGGCAGGGATGGCATTTAGATTTGACCTTGAAGAGTGAGTTGGGGTTTTGAAAGGTAGGATTGGGAGAGAGTGCCTCATGGTCAGAAGGGATATTATGAACAAAGAGATGAACTGTGGGGCATTTTGATCATGAAGGCTGCAAGTTCATCCAGTTTGTGGGCAGCATACCCTGGGTATAGGGGAGCAGTGGGAAACTGAATACCCTTGAGGGTGTTCAAATTTTGTCAAGTTGAAGTTCTTATTTTTCAATTAAGAGCAGCTCTTCTACCCAAAAGGCTTTTCAAACAATACTATCATGTAACCAGTGAGCAAAGGCACAGGAGACTCTCACTGTGTATATACTCCTGGGCTGAGAGTGGGGAAGAAGACTGAGGAAAGCAACGTGGCTCCTCCAATGTGTGCCAAGGGACCCAGTGTGGTTGGAGAGTCAAGATATGCACACCAGAAAAAGCAGCAGCCAGCCCAGGCAATTTGTGATCAGGGCCAAATGAGTCTTCCCAACTGTCAAATTTTGAATAACATGAAGGTTGGGGGGAGTTGAGGACGGGGGCGGGGCAGGGGGGAGCGCAAAGGGAGGCTTCATGAGGAAAGTGAGTTTGGGCTTTGAGAGGTATGTTAATAGGCTGGATGGAGAGGAAGCCTGGCGAACTTAAGACCAGGTAGAGCTGTTAGTGTTGCTGGCATGGAGGGCTCTGTGTAGGCCTCCCTTCCTCAAACCACGGCTGCCCCCATCTCTGTCTTGACCTCCAGGAGTTTATTAGGGAAGATGGGACTGTACTGGGTCAGAGACAACCCGTGGGGGCTGGGAAACAAGGCCGGGCACCCGATATTTCTGATCCTCTAATTTTCTACACTTAGCCTCAATTCCTGGCAGCTCCCCCAGCTGCTGAATTGTGTGTGTATGTGTGAGCGGTATTTTAAATTAAGCAGTGAGTGCTTTCAGCTCATCATAAACATGCTAAAAAGCTTCAGCCACGGCCTGAGCCCACCCCCGCCCTTACACTCAGGCGGCAGCTGGGGCCACTCGACCCTACACTCTAATGCGTGTTGCCTATGACTCACCAACGAAAAAGACTATATGTTTCAGTCTTGCTCGGTAGCTGATTCCTAGTTGTGGTGGGAAATCTCAGTCCGATTTTGGAAGGCAGTGGGCCTCAGCCCCGCCCTGCAGACTGACTATTCTACAACATATGGAGCGCCTACTGTGTGCAAGGCATTGTGGGTAAGTCTGTTAATCTCTCTGGGCTTTCCATGCCCTCATTCAGAATGCATTGACTAATTCTGTCTGCTTTACCTCCCTACTGGGGCTGCATGTCTCAGCCATGCTGTTCTTTTGATTTCTGGAACATTCCCAAGGTCTTTTGCTGCCCCAGGGCCTTTGTGCATGCTATTGCTTCTGCCTGGACTGCCTTGCTCTGGCTTTTGACATGGGAGGCTTCATCTTAACCTTTCGGTCTCGGCTCAAGTGTCACCTCCTGAGATGTGCCTTCTCCAACCACCTCCAGTTAATTCCCTCCCAATATTCCTCTTATTGGCTATAGCTCCTTAATCCCACTTACCTCTCTGGGTAATTCTGTTTCTGTGTATCTATTTAGAATCTGTCTTTCCTGTTAGAATGTAAACTCCAGGAGGACAGGGACCTTGTCTTTATCACTTGGCAATGTGTGCTTCTCATCTAAATGGGTGCTTGGCACATAGTAGGCTGACATAAACAAAACCATCTGGGAAATATTTTCTCCCTGAGGTTTTTGCCAGACATATGGTTGCTGAGGAAAAAAATCATGACAGAACTGTGTCATTCCAAATGAAAAAAAAAAATCAGGCTAAAGGGAGGAGTTTGTTGAAAGCAGTTTTGTTTTAGAAACCGGTCCTTGGAGTCTCATCACCAGACACAGTCTTACGAAAGTTAAACAAAAGGAGTAGAAAGCACAGGAAGCTATCTTTTTACTGGGGGCTTACTGTGCGCCAGGAGCTGTTCTAAGTGTTCTAGAGAGATTATCTCATTTAATCCTCATAATAACCCAATGATGTCAATTCTATTATTAGCCACCCCATTTTACAGATGAGGGAGTTGAGGCCCTGAGATGTTAAGCAAAGTGCCCAAGGTCATGTATCTAGTGAGAGAACCAGAAGTTGAACCCAAGGCCATCTGAGGCTGGGAACTGAATCATGCATGCCCCGGTGCAGCCCCCAAGCTACCCGGCCATAGCTCTGATCGACTATCATTCCCACTAGACTGGGAGCTTCTCAAGTTCAAGGACTCTGTCTTCTTTATTTTTTCTTCCCCTGTGTGTAGAATAGAGCCTGTTCCAAAACAGGTACCAGTCAATATTTGTTGAGTAAATGAATAAGGGAGGTGGTGAATCCCTGTTCTTTTATTTTCTCAGGCACAGGCTTATGGGTTCATGTTTATTTCCCTGGCTTGCATTAAAATGTAGCACTGGCGACAAGGTGTGTTCTGATGTGAGAGGTCCCTCTCCCTGGGGGATACAGTGGGGACTGGCGCTGAATGAGCAACCTCGGCAGCGTTTCTAGAGCAAGGCACTTGATTGTAAGAGTTTCATTTTGTCGTCCATCTAAAAAGTAGCTGGACCTGTTTAGGACTTAAGCAAACTTTCAGTTTTCCAGTCCGATCTCAAATCCTTTGCAGAAGGAGGCAGAGTGAGGGGGAGGAGCAGGGGAGAGTTATAAATAAACAAATACCCACAAAACGGCTGGTTTTTTAAACAGAATTTGCTTCAATCAGCGCTGCGCCACATTTTCCCAACTGGCCTCCATTATGAGAACAAGTGGGAACTTTCATACTGAATGGCTTTATTTTTTTTTTTTTTCTGACCAGATGAATGGTAGAAGTTTTGGCTTGGGAGGCAAATTTCAAACCCTCGGCAAACAGTTTGCTGCCCTACTGTGCCCCGAAAATCACACACAGTGCCCTTCACAGCCTACCTAGTCATCACATCTGCTGCTTCAGCCCTGCAAAATAATTGGGTCATTGTTTTATTACACCAGTGAGAGAGCTGCGAGTCTGTTAGGATTATGTCATTGACATTTGCGTGAAAAGGCAATCATGATATGCTGGTCATTTCACACAGCTGGGAATGCAACTCTGTTGCTATTGTGTGAAGTTCTCATCCAACCCCTCTGATTTCGTGTCACAGCCCAACAAGTGTCAATGGATCGCCCTGATGTCTGTCACCTTCCAGGGGTTTTCTCGCCATTCAAAAGGCTAAGCAGGATCTAACTCTTTTCAGGCACTTGGACTTTTTGGCTTGTACGCACGCACAGAGGGCTGAAGGTGAGAGATGCCTGCTTTTCCTGCGTGTGGAAGTGTATACTCTAGTGGCGGGATGCTGTAATACAATGTCATTTGTTCACTGACTGCTGATTGGAGCCAAGGACAGTTTTGGCCAGAGAACAAATGATGGCTAACGTTGTCTGTGGGGGAGGACTATTTAGACAATTTATGACTCAGAGTTTTGTGGTGATGTCTATTGTGTGTTCCTTTCAGTAGGACCCGTGCTTTGCTTGCAGTTGTCAGTGTGCTTAAATGCGGGTCTCTGTGAGCGTCATTCAAGCCTATTTGCACTTATCAACAGGTATTAATGATGGCAGAGCATCTCAGTTGCAAACAAGGAAATGACTAGCACTGATTATAGACGTATACACAGAGCCCAAATTCATGTGCCGATTCTGCTATTGCAACTCACTGATCTTTTTTCCCCACTAGTATTCTAGCTGGAGTTTTATGGTGTGTGGCCATTAACGTACTCTTCAAAGGAATCTGTTATTGACACCTGTCCATCCCTCTTCTGGTTCCTGTCCTTGCCAAGCCGGTCCTTCCCAGCCACCTCGAGGTGTGAGAGATACAGGCAGCCCAATAAGGTAGCCAGCTGAAGAGATACAGTGGCTTACATGCAAATCTCCTAATCCCCTTTGCCATGACTATAGAGAACTCAGGTTCCTAAATTTTTCTTGGCAGCTGATTCCAAGTGCCTCTGGGCACTTTGGTATTTGTACTGTTCCTGGTTCCTGCTTTTGATCTTATACTGCAGTTTCCCTTTCTGTAAAATGGGGCTCTTGCTGTGATCAAATGAGAGAAGTTACCCAGAGCTGGCACAGTGCCTGATGGGGAGAGAGTAAGTGCTCAAGCGATAGTCCTTGCCATCTCCTTTTCCCTCTCCTGGCTTCTTCTGGTTCTGTTTGCTGTACCTCTGATATTGGCCCTGGACCACGGCCTGTTCCCTCCCCTGACCGGCAAGCCAGGTCCTCCACTCCTCAGCCAATTCAAGCCCCCTTTTCTGGTGGCTTTCTGTAGTTCTTAACCTGTCGCCATGCGGCACTCAGTGTAACCACAGGCAGACCTCTGCCAGCTGCTGTCATTAACCTGTTGAATTCTGGCAGGGAAGAATTAGTTTCCTGACAGGAATTTGCATGTTGGGGCCAGATACAAGACCAGGAGGCCAAGTCATATTTACTTGCCTCTCCCAGTTGTGAGCCAGTCACCCACATTCTGGTTACAACCAGATGTTTCACACCCATGACTGCAATACCACCCAAACGGATGCTAACACAGAGTGGTTTTCACCATCAGAAACGTAACCTGTGTGTCACTTCTCAAATTTCTTAAACCAGCTATCACACCTGGGTACCTTTCCCTTGAAAATGACCACCTTGTTGGGCGTCTTGTAGGAATTTTAATTTGGAAGCACTGGGAGTGCTTATGTTCTTTACAAAGGGGTGCCTGATTACTTTCATTGTCAGGGAGTTAAAATATCAGAGAAGATAATGAGATCTTCCCCAGGCTCACCTGCTCTTTGGAAATGCTCTTCAGTGCCTTGGCAAACAGCCAATCCAAACACTAAAAAAGAAAAGAGAGAGAATGCAGGAATCCTGAATGCCATACTTGGTGCAAGCCCAAACAAGAAGAGGGCAGGGGGTGTGGGCACCACAGAAAGTGAAGAATAGGTAGTTTTTGCATCCTAGGCTGGGAGCTGATCTCTGCCTGTACCCCTCTCGGCCCCCCATCATGTCCGGTCTCTCCTGGACTCATAAAGAGGACATGATGGTGACGTCATGACAGCAGACTCCCCTGCCAGAGTCAGCCACTCAGCCCAAGAGGTTTTCCAGTCTGGCAGGTCACCTCAGGGCCAAGAGTAAAAGGTCTATCCAGTGAGTTCTCTGCCATGATTGGGTTTCAACTGCTTAGACTTTTTTTTCTTTTTCTGCTTTGGCTTCAGTGGTTATTGGTGTATGTGCTTCTATGCATTTGGGAGGGGCTGACATGACCAACTATTCTGCGTGTAGGTGTCAAATTTGTACTTTTCAACATTTTATCACATTCTCAGAGACCCTCTCAGTTCCTGCAACTGCAAGGTTGTGCTGTGAAACCGGCTTCTTTCTCTGTATTCAATGGGAATGGTTTATTCAGATAATGTTAAATTCCCACTGTTTCCAACATGAGATATTACATCAGAAGAGACAGGTGGTTAAGTGTTTAACCAGCTTTTACTGGGAATTCTCTCTTCCTCCTTCAGATCTCTTGTAGATGCTAAAAGGTGTCTGGAGTTTCTTTCATGCCATTTTATTGAAAATTCATATTCACTAATTCAAACAAATATTTTAAGTCGTTATATGTGAGGTACTGTACTATGATATGCTTTATATCCCTTATCTTATTTCATCCTCACCACAAAGCAGTAAGGAAAGTACTGTCATTATCTTAATTTGACAAACAAAGAGACAGGCTCAGGGAACATAATGCCAGATCACACAATCTATATGTGGGGAGGTGGGATTCAAACCCAGGCTTATCTGATGCAACAGCACTATACTGCCTCCACATAGCATATTTCAGGCCTCTCACAGCCCTTGAGAACAAAATGACTCCTTGACGAAAATGCCCTACTCTACATTTCGCTAATCGTTACAATTACTACTGCTATTACTACTGCCACTGCTGCTATGGTTACTGGTGCTATTATCATTTTCCCAGCACAGGCATGTGCTTTATACCTAGCTGCCAGTTGTAGAGTTCAAGCCTAGGCTCATATGAGTCCAGCACACCCACCCCACTTTTTGTTTTTTAAATTTATTTATTTGGCCACATCAGTGCTCGGGCTCTCTAGTTGTGGCTCACAGGCTCAGTAGTGGCAGTGTGCAGGCTTAGGTGCCCCACTGCATGTGGGATCTTAGTTACCCAACCAGGGATTGAACACGCATCCCCTGCATTGGAAGGTGGATTCTTAACCACTGGACTGCCAAGGAAGTCCCCGCCATTCCACCTTTTTGCCCTGCTTGGAATAACACCCAGAAGATGGAAGACATACACTCCTCAGGTAGGTTACTGACTGCTGGCTCAACTACCAGCATTCCCCCAATTGTTAGTGAGCATGCCGGATGAATGATATATAGCTCTTGCCCTTGAGTTGCTTGTAAGACCTTCTAGGGAGACAGATATGGGAAGTACTCATTTAAATGTATTAAATCTACCTGTGGTTGAAAACAAGCATGATCTGTAATTCATATGCTAGACTATGTGTAAATGGGAACTGTAAAGGGCTTGAAAGAGACTGGACTAGTTTAATAGTAAGAATAAGGAACAGGAAGACTCCGAAACTAACTAGCTACCTGTGCCTTTAACCTCTCTGGGCTTCTGTTTCCCCAGCCAGGGCCCCAAAATAATAGTCATAGCTACCATTTATTAGGTACTTTACTGTGCACCAGGCACCGTCCTAAGTGGTCTCCATGTAGTCTTGAAGACCATTATTCTCACGTTCCCTTCTCTAGAGCTCAGGCTCAGAGACTGTAGGCAATATGCCTTAGGTCACATAGCTCTTCAGTGACTGATCGTGTCTATCTCTAGAATCATCTCAGGCCACTTGCTTGCATCGCCTCCCTTACCTCCTGACTGAACTCCAAGGCAAGTGTGCTCTACTCTGTTTCCTTTAAATGAAAATTAAAATCAAGGAGAGTCTTGTTCAGCCGAGCCAAGAGGATAAACATTCGAAATAGCAATTAGTAGGTAGAAATGTTGCCAGGAAGAGCTATACAAAAGCACAGAAAGACACCCAAGGGAGTTAACAATGTCGGGGGCGCGGCGGCGGTTGCACGTTGATGTTTAATTGGATCCCTGCCAGCCCTACCTTCCTCTTTCACCTTCCTGCTCCGTAATTTCTCAGGTTTCTCTAGAGAGCACACCCCACCTAGGGGTAGCCAGAGCCACCACAGGAGGGCACCAGGCCAGGATTGGCAGGCCTAGGGCAGTTGGGCTCTGGGCTGGAAACCATAAATAACAACTTTAATGAAAGGCAGCTTTGGCCAAGAGCCCTGTCATTTCTTAAGAGATTCTGGACCTCGTCTGTGGACCTAGTTACTTGAGAAAGGCCCTGCCATAGTATATATAACAAGGATAATGATATAACAGTTGCCCTTTAGTGAGCATTTACTATGGGCCAGGCCCTTGATGAACACTTCCAGACACTAACTCATTTAACCCTTAAGTAGCCCTTTGAAAACATGTTATGGTTTCTCTCATTTTCTATAGGAGGCGTCAGGCTCATAGAGGCTAAGTGACTTGCTCAAGTTCATAGCAAGTGGGAGCTAGAATTTGAAGCCTGCAGCATCTGGTTTGGGAGCTAGAGCTCTTAATTCCTGTATTTAATAAATGTCTGCTAAAGGAATAAACAGATGAATGAATGGACAAATGTATTAATTCATTTCACTTTACTTTAACAAACATTTATTGAGTGCTCTGTGTCAGCCCCTAGGCTGGGCATTGAGGATTCTAATGTTAAACATTTAAACATAGGCACACCCACTCCATGGCCCCTGTGCACGAGCTCACAAAAGAGCTCTCTAATGTGGCATGATTTCTTCTGGGGAAAAGTAATTAGAGTTTCTTGAACAGCAGTTTTTAATGGTGCTATTAAATTTAACCCAAAGCAGGGGTTGTGCACTGGTTAGCGAAGAGTTTCAAATGAGAAAGTGTCTTTGATTAATCATCGATTCAGCCAAAGAATGGTTACTATCAGAAATGGAGCTACAACTCTGATCACATTAACTAACTCTTCTTCCATCTATCATGTCTATATGCTGTCGAACCCTCCCACGGTACAAAAATTATCTGTACTCTAATGGACAATTATCCCATCCATCATCTCCTGGTCCTGCTGATTGCTGGCACTCTACTTGCCCACGGAAGGGAGTTATAAGTAGTCACGACTGATGATGCACTGGAAAATTGCTCATTTTTACACATTTCAAATCCGCGCAGAATGGATGTTTTTGCAGGCTGCCCTTTAAGCTACATTTGTTTCCCTGGCTATATAAGAGCAGGTTATGAATTCTTTACCTGTTTGTGAAAGGTGGCCACTGTGAACATTTCAAAACCTCTCTAGGCAGCAACCCTATAAATATAAAAATAACGAATGAATGAAATACACCTGGGGTTATAGCAGAGGTGCATGCCCTGTACCTCAGGCTTGGGCAGCTAGTCAGTCATGTCAGGGTGATCACTGTCTTTCTTTTCTTTTCCAGGCATTTTGAAGAGAATCCCAAGTTGATTAGGGTCGAGGTAATATCTCATGATGCTGAAAGCAGGGGTTAAGTGGACAGTGAGAAATGCCTGTTAAATTCTCTGAAACGATTACTATGAGATTTGAGGATAGAAATGCCCAACTCAAGTCTGGTAATACCTCTAACTTTTGATTGCAGTAACCAACATGCCCAGTGCAATCAGACTCACCAGTTGCCCAAGGCAAAAAGCCTAGAGTTGTTTTTCCTACATCCTTATTTCTCACCTTTATGTTCAGCCAATCAATAAGCCCTGCCAAGCTTACTTCCTAAGCCTTCCTCAAATCTGACCCATTTTCTCCATTTCTCCTGCCAGTGCTTTAGTTCATGACTTCCTCACAGTCTTTTCTTGCCTTGATTCCCTCAGTAGCTTCTTGTTTCCTCACCTCTCATTTTCCCCTCAGCGATAATTCTCCTCAAAGTGGCCTGAGGTATCTTTCCAAGAGGCAGATCAGACCATTTCCCACCCCCTCCTCCATTCAGGCGGTAAAGAATCTGCCTGCAATGTGGGAGACCAGGGTTCAGTCCCTGGGTAGGGAAGATCCTCTGGAGAAGGGAATGGCAACCCACTCCAGTATTCTTGCCTGGAGAATCCCATGGACAGAGGAGCCTGGTGGGCTTCAGTCCATGGGGTCACAAAGAGTCAGACATGACTCTTTCTTTTCTTTCCTCCACTGAAGTGTAACTCACTTTACAATACCTGAGACCAGAAGCTCTCAAAGTGTGGTCATGGGGCCAGCAGCCACAGCATCTCTGAAAACCTGTTAGAGTAGGTACTTCTTAGAGACCTACTGAATGAGAAACTCGGGGTACACCACCCCTCATTTGGATCCGACAAGCCCTCTGGGTGATTCTGATGAGTGCTCAGATTTAGACCTCCCACCCTAAAGCCCTGGTTCACAATTCTGCTTGCACATTAGTATAAACCTGGGGAGCTTTTAAACATTCCAACACCTCCCCCATGGGCTTATTAAATCTGAGTCCCTGGGAGTGGGAGCTATTCATAAGTGTTTTTTAGGAGTTCCCCAGGTGATTTCGGTTTGCAGTCAAGGCTGATGACTACTGTTCTTCAAGATGAAGTCCCAACTCTTCAGTCCTGTCTCCCCATGCTCCTTCTATCTTCCTTCTAGAATCATAGGGAATCATTTACAGTTCTCTGAGGCCACAGTCTCTTACCTCTGAGCATCTGCACACATCTCCCCACTTCCCGCCCCTCCCTCTCTCCCCTGATGCCTTCTTGTCTACAACACAGAGATCAGAAGACACCTCTACAGAAGAGCCTTCCCTGATCCCCCGCTCCCCATCTGGGTGAGATGCCTCTCCTCTGAACACCCATAGCATCCACATTACAGCACTTTCCCCATTGTGTCGTTATTCTCTGCTTGGTTGTCTGCTTCCTCTAGCAGCCTGAGAACAGGGACTCTCAAGGACAGTGCTTGGCACCTAGGGGACGTGGCATGATCCTACACATTCTGTGCCCTCTTCCTGGGTTGCTTGCCTGTGCCTCGTCCATGGGGTGAATTTCTACACCACCTTCAACATACAGCTCAGATGTCGCATCTTGGTAGAAATCTCTGAATCCCCTGTCTGGGTTAGGGACTTTTTCTCTGGGTTCCCACAATACTCTCACCTTAATCTGGTCCTGGCCCTTAGCACATGGGGTGGTCATGGTCTGTTTACTCCTTGCTGGGAGCAGCTTGAGGTCAGGGTGGGGCCACCTGCAACCCCAAATCTCAGCCCCTAGCACCGTGCCTAGTGCATCTCACGCCCTCAGTAAACATCTGAAGAATGGATAACTGAGTAAAGTGAAGACCTTTTCCTTCTCCATGTCTGCTGTCACTGTTCCTGTCCGGACCATGGTTGTTTTATTGCAATAGTCCCCTGACTAATCCTCATCTCTGCTTTCTCCAGTCCATCTGTTACCTGCCTCCCCCCCGCCCCACCACCCACCCAATTCCCCACGTGGCTTTCTAAAACCACAGTCACCACATCCCTCTTGGACTCAAACACAGTGATTCCTCATTGTCTGCAGAGCAGATATCGGAGTGGCATTCAAGGTCCTTCCCAACAGTGCCCGTCTTCCCTGCCATACCTCTCCTCATTGCCCTATATATAGGACTGGCTATAGCATTTGTGGGTGGGGTCTGGGGCAAAATGAAAATGTAGAGTCCCATTGTAAAAAATTTATTCAGATGTTCAAGAAAGCAACAGCAGCACATTCAACCAAGCATGGCGGGGGCCCTTGTGAGTGCTAGGTCCTATGCTTGGGCACAGGCCTACCCCTGCATATAGCCAGTGTGCTAGCCAGATGAATTCACTGTTCCCTGAACTGCCGTGTGGGCTCATTTTCTCCATAATGTTGGTCAGGCTGTTCCCATCTCCTCTACTGCTGTCACCACTCCAAAGCTCCTCTTCCCCACACATCTGCCTCTTCCTTGTCCTTTGGGGACCTCCTACCATTTCAGACCACAGTAGTTTCTACCATTATTTTCTGCTAGTATCTTGTCCTCTGCTAATGTTTTCAAAATCCTCTTTTGTTTTTTAATGCACATAAATTTTAAAAATACATATTTATATTACATAATTGCAATATCTGAATCTTAAGGATCTGATTCTGCTTTTTCTGGCTTCATGGTGTGCTTTGTAATTTTGGATTATGAGTTCATGTTCAGCCAGACTCTATTGATGGGAATCTGGAATCAGATGGAAGGTGTGTTCCTCCAGTAAGAATATGTGTTTGCTTCTTCCAGGTGCTTCAGGGCATTGTTAACCCAGCAATACTTTGAGTGAACTGTTTATTCCCAAACACAAGAGCTGTGCCTTATTTGTCTATATGATCCAAGCTTAGCTTGTAGATGTTCAATGTGGATTCGTTGATTGAATGGATGAATGAATAAGACCTCTATGAGTTTTTTGGAAGCCCAATAAGAACTATAACCTCTGGTGGTAACAAAGGACAGTAGGTGCATTAGGAAAATAATTACTAACATTTATTGAGTAATTATGTGCCAGGTATCATTCTTAATGCACCGTGTGTATTAATTCATTTGATTCTCACTATAACACTGTGAGGTAGGTACTATTGTTGTCTTCATTTTACAGAGGAGGATCAGACAGGCTGAGTAACTTGGCCAAGGTCACACAGCTAGTGAATGGCGGAGCTCAGATATGAACCCAGAGATACATCCCACCCTGGAGAAACATTTAACCACCATCTTATATTGAAGGAGAGAGGAATAGTCATGATGGTAGCAGTAAGAGTAGAAAATTTCCATACTGTTGGAGGGAACTCAGGAGTCACCCAGGCCACACCAGGCATGGAGGGAAACATGGCATAATCTTGTATTGTCAGTTAACCCTTGTATGTAGGCTTCCCCGCCCCAGCTAGAATAGGAGCAGTTTGAAGGCAGGAACCATGGTTTAGAACTCATTGAAATGTTTCAAAAATATTTGCTGAACGAACAAATGAATTTAAAATTCATTCAAGAGTAAACACATGAATCCTTTAAATAAAGTATATCACATGTTACATGTCAGACAAACTGGCGATAAAGATTTCACTTTACTTTAAAATTTGAAAATGCCTAGATGTGATCATAACACAGTCTGGTACAGTCACACCTTACATTTGTCTCAGTGCATGCCACTTAGGACCCTTTGGGAAAGAAGGAAGAAACTTGGATTCTGCCTTCATAGGCCCTGAGGCTGTCAGGAACCAAAGGACACTGTATTTGTAACCCATCCCTTTGGCCGCTATCCAGATCTAGGAGGGCCTGAAGGAAAGAGGGGCTTTATTTTCTCTTGTCCTTGCCAAGGCTAGGAAAGAATTTGAGTGTGAACTCTCAGTAAACATTCTGGGTCTTCCCTCCAGCACTGGTCTGATATAATGAAATCCCCAGTCTCTACCAATCTTGGTTCAATATTTACCTGGGGGTTTGCAGTGAGCCTGGGGACAGGGTTCCCGAATGAAGAGGAATGGAGTTGGGGAGTGAGGGGAGGGGTGTGTGTGTGTGTGTGTGTACTGTGTGAGGACTGGTAGGCGTGGGGTGGGTGGTACCAGGTTGCAAGGCAATGAGAGTGAGATCTGGACAGAGAGTGTTGGAGAAGAAATAACTCCTTAATACATACTGGTTCCCTTCCCAGGACTTCCCCTTGCTGAAACAACTTGCCTGATCCCCATGGTAGAAGCTCAGATTGAGGCAGTTAGCCACCCAGGTTCCCAGCTTGACTTTCCTTATGGTTGTGTGTGTGGGGGTGATGATTAAGAGGGTGAAGAGAGGCTCTGGGAATAGGAGTTTGCCCCATGACTGTGCTGATATATTCATTGCCTCTATCCTGCTAGTGGACACACAGCAAGCCCTTCCCTCTCCTACTCCCTGGACAGACCAGGACTCACTGCTAGAAACCCTTGGGGACGTCATTGCCACACAATGTAATATGGAGCCCGCTGGATCTGAGGAGCACGAGCAACATTCAGGCAGCTGGCAGGGTCTTGGCTGGAAAGAGATATGGAAGTTAGGAGCATGTAGGTGAGAGTTGAAACTGCCCAAAGGGAGTACATAGAAAGAAAAGCAGAGGAAAGGGCTTGCGGAGGTGTTATGGTCTGTGAAGTGGGAACAGGACATGCGAGTCATAGGTTTGAATAGCCTTCATTCATCCATCCATCCATTCATTCAATGTTTACTGAGCTTTGTGCCAGATACCAAGATTGAAGAAGAAGTTGGGGATTCAAGAGGGAGAAGGGTTAAGAGCGGATCCCTGGGTGGATTCAGATGAAGGAGAAGGGAGGTGCGGAGCTGCTGGGCTCTCTGTGCTGTGATTCATGGGGTCGCAAAGAGTTGGACACGAGCGACTGAACTGACTGACTCCTACTAGGAGAGCAGGTCTGTTAACACAAAGCTGCATCTGCCTCCCAGCCTGCTCCCCCACCCCCGCACCTCCTCCTGTCTACTCATCCGCACAAGCCACATGGCGGCTTTCTACTGCCCTGTACCCCTTCCACGTTCTTTCTAGGCACTTAACTGTGGCGCCAGCAGCACCCCTACTGAGAGCTCAGGCAATCCCCAGGGGCGGGTTGGTGGGGGCGGTGCGGGGAGGGATGACAGTTTGGAAAAAAAGAGCCGGATGGAGAAGGAGCTGTCTGTCTGTCTGTAATTAGCTCCAGCTGCTGTTGCGTGGCAGCGCTGGGGGCGTCGGGAGTGTGAATGCATGCGGATGAACTCGCGTGCGTGGCTCCTCATTGCTATCACTATTTTTCACCGTCTTGTGCGCTGGCTTCAGCCTCGCAGCTCTGCAACCTCTCCTGTTCCCGAAGGTCCCAAAGGACAGAGTGTTCCACAGGCAGCACCAGCTTGAATCACTAACGCTGCTAAGCAGAAGGACAACAAATCTAGGCCCCCATATGTCCTGGATACACGAGCCCTGGCTCTCTCCCTCCACCCCCGCTTCCTGAATGTTTCCTACTGACTGAAGCCCAGCACTTGAAATTAACAACACCTTAGCTTCTGGCAAAGAGCTTTCACAGCTGGCAGCCTGTGCCTCCTCAGACAGCCAGAGGGGCAGCATTTTACAGGTGAGGACCCCGAGACCCAGGCAAGCAGGGAGATTGGCGCAGGGTCACCTGGCCAGTTGGTGGCAGAGCTGTGTCTGGGATGCAGGTGGCCGGTCCCCAGCAGGGTGCTGCTAAGAGGGATGATACCGGGTGGTGCTGGTTTTGCTCTCTGTGCTCCCGAGAATCTGGAAATCACGACTCCAAGACCTGCCTCAGCAACTGATGAAATCTAGGACTTCTGAGGCTGAGTCCAGACTAAGAGCTTATTTAGAGCCTGCTGCGTGCCCACCACTGAGCCAGTGCTTATGGTGGTCTGAAACAGGGGTCCAGCATAGCCTCTGCCCTTAAAGAAATGACAACCTGAATGGAGAGACTGAGTTTAGATGCTAAGTCCAAAGGAATCGCAAGGGCTTCCCTTTTTTCTGCTAACCAGTCTGTTACCAGGGACCATGACTCAGAGATCCCTGCATTCACCTCCCTCCTGAGCCAGCCCTGTGTAATGATGGGTAGCAAGGGCTAAGGGTGAAGGATAGGGAAGATGGGGGAAGAAGGGAAAAACTAGGGTTCCTGCTAGGTGTCAGGCACAGCGTGCCTGATACATCTTACAAATATGTCATCTAAATGACATCTATATCTTTATACATAAACACATGCATACCTAACCTGACTCTCATCCATATAAAGAGTTTAAGACAGTGTCTGGTAGGTATTAACAGAAAGGACCAACAGGATGCTAACTATTCTTCCTTCATATCATTGCCATCTTCTTTATCATTATCTACATTATCTCAGTTAATCCTTCTAACTCTGGGAGGTAGCAACTATTCTTTTCATGCTGGACATAAAAATAGGGAAGCCAAGAGTTTATTGTATTCAACCCTGGGGGGCGGGTACTGAGAATGCAAATGAGAACCCAATACCTTTGTATTGGTAGCCTTTGGGGACCTCTCCATCTCACAGAACTAATGGGGCACACATAAATACTCATGGTCCAGCTGTGCTGTGGTCGAATGGAGCAGCGTCACCCGGGCACTGATGGTAAGTGATCTGATATCCAGAAGTTAGGTGGGCTTTTCAGATGAAGGACATTTGAGCTGAATTTTGAGGGATGGAGGGTTTGGCCAGGAGGAGCAGTGGAGGGAGGGGAAGGACATTTGGGCAGAGGGAGCAGTATTTGCATGAAAGAGCCTGTTCCAGAGGGCGGGAGGCTGGTTGGGGGGGCTTGGGGGGGTGGTGGCAGGGGTGGTTGGGGTGGGGGTGGTGCGCAATTGGCGGCAGCAGAGGGGGCGGAAAGGTGCTTGGGAGCAGCTTATACCAGGCTTTGTTGGCCAGGCTGAGTTTTGCACCTTGTTCTGTGAGCAAAGGGGCTCAAAGCGGGTTAGACCGATTGGGAGGCCATCTCAAGGCATGAAGTGGCAGGAGCTCTGGCCCAGGAGTGTGCAGTGGGAGCAGGAGGCCATTCCAGGGCCATGTCACAGAAACCACAGGGCTAGTGTTGGGGAGTGTTGAGGAGAGAGAAAGGTGACAATGACCCTGAGCTTCCAGCTCAGGCCCCTGGTGTTGCTGTTAACAGAGACAGGGTTGGCAGGGCCATGAGTGGGGACAGGCGACAAGTTCAGTGGGACTCGTAGGGTGTGGGATGCCAGTGGGACTTGGTGGGCACATCCAGCAGGAAGTGGGGTGAGAGCCGAGGGCTGAGAACCCACCAGGGTCCAAGCAGCATTAGTTGACCCTGTGGGACCGGATGAAGTATCTCTTGTCCCATTTACTCCTACAGGACAAGGGCTGGGGACAGAGCCAGGCATGGGGTGTGATGGCGGGGATGCTGGCCCAGGGTGAGAAGACACAGCCCCTTCCAGAAACCCTGTCCCTTCTCCTCGAGACCAGCGTCCCTTTTCCATGGCTATGCTCCCACCAGTGAAGGGAGGTGCTCTGTGTGCAGAACTCATGTCACACGGGGGCGAGCCACGGAAAGGACAATCACTTCAGCTGTTGGGTTCTTTGGTGGGGGCGTGTCTTCTGATGAAATCCAATAAATGAACCACCAGGGATTTGGGACAGAAAGGACAAGTACAAGGGCTACATGATGACAGCTGGAGCATTCAGTGCAAACAGCCGAGTCTTCAGTGCTGCGAAACTGGAAGCACATTCACAAGGGCATTTCTAAAGATCTACTCTGCAAACTACCATGGGTCTTGTAGGAGCCCTAAAGCTTCAATTAGACCTAGCGCGTCCCCTAACCAAATCCCATAATACCATACATCTAAAGCCCCAAGTTAGCCACGAAAGTTTCAGTTACACTCTGAATGTAGGAGACCCCAAACTGCTATCTTGACAGCTATTTGATTTATTGATAAGTTCCTGGAACCGTATCAGTAGTGGTTCTGAACACTTTACTCACATGAACTCACTTATTCCTCATGAATATTAATAGACCTTGTTTATGTATGTGTGTGTGTGTGTGTGTTAGTAGCTCAGTTGTGTCTGACTCTTTGTGACCTCATGGACTGTAGCCCACCAGCCTCTTCTGTCCATGGAATTCTCCAGGCAGGAATGGGGTGCCATTTCCTCCAGGGGATCTTCCCAAGCCAGGGATCAAACCGACATCTCTTGCATTGCAGGTGGATTCTTTACCGTCTGAACCACCAGGGAAGTATATATGTATACTTATATAAGTATATGTATATATATAATTAATAGTAACAATATATATAATATTAATAGTAACAATCATAGCATATCATGTTTCCTGAGAACTTAATGTAGGCCGAGCATAGTTCTAAACATATTAGACGAAATAATTCCTAATTTCACATGCACAACACTGTGAGGGGGGTGTTATTACTATCTCCATTTTACAGGTAAAGAAACAAATCACAGAAAGATAAAGTTGCTCAAGGTCATACAGCTTATAGGAGGCCTGGGTTGTGAGTCTAAGTCTACCAATGTGGCTTCAGCATGCTATTAACCACCCAGGCCTTTTGTGTGCAGTTGCTTCAGTTGTGTCCAACTCTTTGCGACCCTATGGACTGTAGCCCACCAGGCTCCTCTGTCCATGGGATTCTCCAGGCAAGAATACTGGAGTGGGTTTTCATGTCCTCCTCCAGGGGATCTTCCCCACCCAGGGATCGAACCTGCATCTCCTGCGCTGCAGGCAGATTCTTTACCACTAGTGCCACCTGGGAAGCACCAGGCCTTCTAGAGCCTCTAGTAGCTCAGAACACCTCTAGATAAGAGTTCTCTGTCCATTTAGCACTTCAGATTGGTAGCATCAATGATTTTGATCTGCAGTTCAGATATTTAAAACTGCTCCGGGTCTTTGTGAAAAAAACAAAAACAAAACCTAGGAGCTGCTGCCTGAATGAGAAGTCAGGATTCAGAAGACATTTACACATGCTCTCCTGGGTAAGAGAGTCAGGATGCAGGCTGGGACTGGTTATAGGAATCAGATTCCAGTGATCTTCCTCCCCATCCCCTGCCCTCATTTCACAAGATGGAGTGCCACGTTTCTTAAGGTGTGGCTCAAGGAAGGCTTTTTATAATATGCAGATTCCAGGGATGAACCCCAAACCCAGACACTCTGTATCTCTATGTAGATTATAGCTGGAATATGCATTTGAGCCAACTCCTGGACTGAAGTAGTTCCACAACTGGTCTCACTTAAGTCTCTGAGATGATGGAAGCCTGTCTGCTAATTCTACAGGTACCCAAAGTGTGCCTAGCGGGGGCTTCCTCTGCAGCCCCCTTGCCAAGCAGAATCAGGGAGGGCTTGAATGCAGAGAGCACGCTGAGGGCATGCCTGCACAGAAAGCAGAGCTCTCTTTTGCCACCACACCCCTTGAAAGAGAGTGAATCCTCAGGAGAGGGTGGGGAGGGGGAAGAGAGGAAGTGAAGGAAATCCTCTTGAAGCTGAAGCACCCTGGGGCCCAGACAAGGGGATGTCCTGAAGGGGGAGGGAGGATGGGAGACAGGGTGTCGGGGTGCACGCTGGTGGGTCAGCAGCCACAGGATCAGAGAGCCACAGCGGGAGTGGCTATTGGCTAGGTATTGATGCTGCAGTTGCAGTCAGCTTTACAGGAACCAGAGATTTGAAATTTTAGGTGGGACTCCTTTCCTTTTGTTGAGTGCTTGGAGTGGCTCGGATGGTAAAGAATCTTCCTGCAATGCAAGAAACCTGGGTTCGATCCCTGGGTCGGCAAGGTCCCCTGGAGAAGGGAATGGCAACCCACTCCAGTATTCTTGCCTGGAGAATCCCCATAGACAAAAGAGCCTGGTGGGCTGCAGTCCATGGGGTTGCTAAGAGTTGGACATGACTGAGCCTCTGTACTCTCTAGGGAGCTTCACCCTTCTGGACCCCACCCTCCCAGAAATAACTCCATCTCACCACTAGGAAAGGAGTAGCAAAGCTCAGTCTGTGGTTGAGGAAAGCCAAGAAAATGATTGCATGGATCCCTAATGCTGAATCTGTCTAGTTAGCTAGCTGGGGGATGGGGTGGATATAAAATCAGTGAGAGGAAAGACTTGGGAATGCTCTCATCTGGTGGGACTGGGAAGCAAAGGAGAAGAGGGCTACTTCAAGGAAATGGTAACCCTGATGGTGGTAGATCTGCCCTGGACAGAACTACCTACTGCTGTAACCCATTCTCAGATGATGGTTCATACAGCAGAGAGCTGGAAATCTTAATCATGGCTTATTTTTGTGATATATTTACTTTGTACCTGGCGCTATGCTGGGCTTTACACGCATCACCTCATTTCACGACACTCTTTGATAGATCCTACTAATATTGTGCCCATTTTACAGATGAGGCTGAGAGAGGTTATATGACTTGCCCAAGGCCATGCAGCTAGGGAGTGGCAGAGCCAGGATTTCAGCCCAGGTAGTCTAACTCCCAAACCCTGTTTATTAGGCCCTAGGAAGGGTGTAGGGATATGGGGATGCCTTCCCCTGGGCCTGTGGTTCTGCATGGGCGACCTCTCTTTGCATCTGATAGCTTCTGGTGAACAAGATGAGTGACTGTATCTATCATGAATTCCCTTGGGTATGAGTTCCCAATAGAAGGAACAGGTGGGGCAGAGGCTCCAAGGCTAAGTCCCTATGCAATCCGCTCCTTTGATCCACCCTCTTGGGCTGGAGAAATGCCGGGGCTGAGGGGTCCCAGAGTATTTGATCTGTTTGATTCTTTGTACCAAGGCCTCTTCACATTTTTGAGAGTCCCTAGTTCAGTGGCTCAGGCAACTGTGCCCGTGCAGAGAACCCTTCTGTCTCCTATCCCACTCTAGCAGATGAGCTCCTTCCTCTTCCCTGTCTCCAGGTTCATTAAATGCATCTTTGTCCTGTTACCAAATTCTGAGTCTCACCTTAGTAAGTTGTCTTGTACTTCACTTTTATGAGAACTTTCCCTTTTTTGCCAATGGACTTTCTTGGTCCCTTTGGCCTTGACTTAGGTCCTGCTTCCAGACTCCTGCTCTGAGGTTTGTCTCTGTACCTACAATAATCTCATGTTCCTGCACTCTCTTCTCCCTGCTGTCAGAGTTGCCATCAGGATGGGATACATCCAGGTGAGTCTTAACAGATTGACCCTCCCAAGAAGTTGGCATTTTAACTGGTGTCAAAGCCCCATGTCAAAGGAATTATGGACTTAAGAATTTTCAAGGCCTTGGGAGGGGATAGGGAGAGATTTGGAAGGGTAAGGGAATGTTCTTAATACTCCTGGAATGCCATGAAGTAGACATCAAATTCAGGCTACCACCAGGCCAGAAGTTGGCTTATTTTTTTTAGAATTCATCACATCGAATGAACTCCCTCCTCTCAGTCACCACTCAAGGTTTTGACTAAAAAGTCTTCCAGATAATGAACTTCTATGATGCAAGCATCATTTTCTCAGAGCTCTGTTGGAAGGACTGCCAAGCTCCATGAGTTACCAAAGACCACACAAACAGTAGTTGTCAAAGCAAAGCCAAATTCCTCCCAAGACTAGTTTCTTTCTATAACCTGAGAACAAATCCAATCTCCACCCTAGACAGGGTGATTTTCCTCTTTTCATTTCTCTGGCACTGATATGAGCCCTCTTCTCCTCTAATCTTCCTCAGACTCTAAGCAGAATACAAATAAGAAGCTGCTGATTTTGCCAGGCTGAGAAATTGAAAGTAACCAGTTTTGCTTTTTCTCTGCCAAAGACAGTGTTCCTTCTGTGCTGCTATATAGGGAAAAAAGGGCAAGACCTTCTGACCTTGTTGTATTCTTATTCATGACCCATCAAGTCATTATGAAAGCCTAGAGGACACTGTTTTTAGTATGGATCCTGGTAAGTTTATCCAGATAATTTCCTATCAAAAGCATCCCTCACAGTTGCCTCCAAACATGTCCTGTCCCCTAAGAATGATTTGGTCTTGGTGTTGGGGCAGGTAACAGGGCTGGGCTCTGTCATCCGGGACTCTTTGGAGCCCTCATTTGAGCTGCTTCAGGGACTGACAAACTGGCCATAGACTATGTGCAGTGTCTCAGGAAAGCAGTAAGTAAAAGCTCCTCCTTTCCTGGGAAGCCCATGTCTATTTTGGCCTCTCCTTACATCAAACTGGGAAGATGTTGAAAAGAGCCATCTCGCTGCAGAGCAGGGAGCATGCAGTGTGGTGGCTGCGTTTCTAACTGGGCTGACTATCAGCCCAAGCCCCACTGCCCTTTTCAACACAGAGGAGTTGCTAAATTCTATTTCAACTCTCCTGCTTTCATCTTTCCCCATTTCAGCAATTTGCTTTGTAAAAGATGGAGAAGCCAGCAGTGACTATACCCATAACAGTAGCTGAGGTCACATTTAAGAAATTCAAATGCTCAGGGTGCACTTCTCCCATTAAGTCCAACTCGAGCCATTGGATATGCACAGCACTGCTCAGCAGAAGACCCCTGAAGGCTGTGTGGCATTTCTGGTATGCTGGGGGTTTGGGAAAGAACGAAAAGGCATTTTCATTTTCCGAACTCGAAGCACTTTAGGGGGTGGGGGAGGGTGTCAGGAATTCTTCCAAAGTCATGGGCCTGCCCACACCTGACTCAGATACTGATGACCTTCCCCAGGCCCTTCCCTCCCCCTCCCCAAATAAAAGACAGTATGAGTGACAACGAGCCCCAGTACTTACAGGTGCAGAGGATTTTCGGACAGGAAAATGGAGAAAGCGGGTTCCTGAATGCCTGCTGAGTCAGTTGCATCAGCTTAGGAAGTGATGATTGTAAAAATAAGATGTTTGGAAAATCTTGTCACCCTCTCCTCTTGTTTTTTCAGTCCATATCCAAACTCAGACCACCCCCTCTACCTCCCCAGGACATCTGTCTTTCCTGGCTGCCTGGCGCCTCCATGCCCCTTCTCGTGAGGGTGCTGGCAGCCACACTGCCTCTTGGAGCCTCTGGCCCAGCAAGGTAGCCAGGCTCCTGGGATTAGGCTGGCAAGAATGACTGTCCTCCAAACGATCAGCCCAGGGAAAGAGAGAGCACAAGCAAACCCGAAAACAGGTCCAGGATGGAGAGATCCTAGTGCTGAGAGTGTTTCTGGCGTATTCCGAAAGTGGCATCCACAGCAGAGAAAGTGTCCCAAAATAGCTCAGGCTGCCAATGCCTCGCTGAAACCTGAGAAAGAATTGCTGAATTCAAAGATCTGGGTCGCTGTGGGTGTGTGATCAAAGTGCGGATTTGTTGGTAGGAGGAACTCGAGCCATGAGCTTAGGAGAGACACGAGGTCACCTGGGGCATGGCCTGCCTTCCCTCTTCCAACTTGGTTAAGTGGCTGGTGGTGTCAGAAAGCTCCCCTGTGCAGAGCTGGGGGCTGGCAGGAGTTCCTGGGGACGCTGTTCTCATTCCCAGGTCTCTGATGCACTGACAGTATGAAATAGCAGTGCTCTATTTTCTGCATTTCCAACATGGGAACTGATACTGTGCAAAGGTTTCTTTAAGATGCTGCTCCATAACTGATGAAATTCCCCTTCCAGTAGATTTTTCATTTCTTTTGACCTTTGGCAAAATAAATGTCAGCGCCTAAAAAATCAACAGAGAAGGGCAAACAGTAGGGTCTCTGTGATTTTCTTGGGATTTGAGAAATCTCTCCTCCCTGGCTTCTGACTGGCTGGTGTTTATACAGTGCTGCCTATGGTACTGGGAAGGCTGAGGTCCACTCAGACACATGGTCTCATTTTGATATTTGCCAAATCTTGGGACATTCTCCTTTAATCAGGTGTGTTGAAATTTTAGGATTGTCTGCAAAGAGTGTGGGTCAGTATGTGAAAAGTATAGCACACATCTCCCTTGGATCAGCCTTGGGGTTTAAGAAGAAAAAAGCAGAGCATTTGGTTTCTGGCTCTAGATCTGCCTGTCTTTTGCTGAGTGATCTGGGACAAGTCACTTCTCTTCACTGGATCTCAGGGTAAAATGAAGACAGTAATTCCCATTCTAATCCTAACCCAATGGAACTCTGCAACTCTCTGGACTGTAGCCCACCAGATTCCTCTGTTGATGGAATTTTCCAGGCAAGAATACTGGAGTGGGTTGCCATGACCTCATCCATGGGATCTTCCCGACCCAGGGATCAAATTCAGGTCTCTTGTGTCTCCTGCAATGGCAGGTGGGTGCTTTACCACTAGCACCACTGGGGAAGCCCTAATGGTATCAATAGTGAAGATTAACGCCAAGGGTCACAAGAATGCTACTAGGGGGAGGGTTTGTCTCTCTCAGTATTTGACGGCAGGCTTCAGTTCCTTAGGGGACCCTGACTGGTAGCCTGTATCAACACGCCTACAGTGAGCCCAGTGAGCCTACAGCACTAGGCACTAGGGGCTTCATGCATAGGGGTCAAGGTTACGTCCAGTTCTAAGCTGTAGGACTTTTGATCAGTTGCTTAGTGCCCAGGAGTTCAGTTTTCCCATCTGTCAAGTGGGTATACAAATTAATAATACAGGTCTGAAACCATTGAGACTACCTATGTTCTGGATTTCACGAGTTTTTTTTAGATTTTAGTAAAGCAGTATGGTACATGTAACATATATAATACCCTTTGTGGAATCTGGGGCAGGTATTCTGTCATCAATCACACTAATATTTCTCAATGGGATAAATGAATAACCTAGGCTTCCCTGGTGGCTCAGACAGTAAAGAATCTGCCTGCAATGCAGGAGACCCAGGTTCAACACTTGGGTTGGGAAGATTCCCTGGAGAAGGGAATGGCAACCCACTCCAGGATTCTTGCCTGGAGAACTCCATGGACAGAGGAGCCTGGTGGACTACAGTCTATGGGGTCGCAAAAATTAGGACATGACTGATTAAGCGAATAACACAAAAAACAATTCAGGCCCAGTTTGGCTACCATATGAGCTTGCCACAAAATTTCAGTTTTCAGAATCCTTTGGATGTCAAAAAGCCAGGTAAGAAATTGTGGACAATGAAAGAAGCTAATGTTTCTTTGGGTTTCCTTGGTGGCTCAGCAGTAAAGAATCCACCTGTCAGTGCAGGAAACCTGGGTTCAATCCCTGGGTCAGGAAGATCTCCTTGAGAAGGAAATGGCAACCAACTCCAGTGTTCTTGCCTGGGAAATCCCATGGACAGAGGAGCCTGGCAGGCTATAGTCCATGGGGTTACAAAGAGTTGACATGACTTAGCTACTAAACAACGTTTCTTTATTGTGTGCAATGTGCGAGGTATGGTTCTAAGTAGTTTGTACACATTAACTGATTTAGTTGGGCCAATAACCCTATGAGGTGAGCATTATTATTATTATCACTATCTTGCCCATTTTATAGATGAACAAACTGAGGCTCAGAGAGGTTAAATCACCTAAGCAGAGTCCCAAAGCCAGTGAGGGGCAAAACTGGGATTCTAACCCAGACAGTTCAGCCTAAGAATCTGTGCTCTTAACCATCTTCTGTACAAACTCGATGGGGTTAAAATGAGGCTTCAAAGGCCCACAGGGGCCAAGCAAGTCACTCTGAAAAAGTCAGTGGCTGGTGGGTGCTGAGGCAAAACGGTGAGCCAGTGGTCCATGTACAAGGAGCAGCTTGCCCAGCTCCACCTGACTGTTCCCATCTCAGAACCAGGATCTGAGTTTTCTGTTTTTCTTGCATTATATAGGTGAAATCTCCTGACTTTCAAATGTTAGCAATACTTTGAAAAACGGCAAAAACATTGTAGGGGTCAAATAAAATCCTTCTACAGGCTGAATCCAGCCTGTGGCTGCTAGTTTACAGACTCTGTGATGAGGAAATAGATGTGAAAGAGCTTTGAAAACTGAAGAACATGTTCTAGACACAGACAGTCTCATTCTTAGGGTTAAGGTTTTTGTTTCTTTTTTTTTTTCCTTCACTGTGTCTAGTTTTTTGAAAACTGGTATTCCTGGCCTGATGGAGATGAAAAGTAGGAATTAAATAGAGACTTCAGTGAACTTGAATGCTTCATTCCTTTGGCAGGCTGGATAAATGAGAAGCCTAGGTGTACTGGATGGGCTAAGCCTCAGAATTCCTGCCACACCCACAGGCCCCTTCTAAAGAGTTTCCATCCGCAGACCCTAGCCGAGGGAAGAAGCAGTTTCTTATGAATAGGTGGCTATGTTTGGTACCCACGTGACCCTGCTTCCCCCTGCCAATAGCCGACTGAGCCAGGAGAGGGCATCTGATCCAAGAGCAGTCACTCTATAGGCTGGCAAGTTGCCTAGGAGGGAATGTGGGATGAGAACTTTGCCCAACAAGCACAGTGGTGACTAAATTTGGACCAATGAGAGTCTCTCGCTTGGGGAGCTTGAATACCAGACCTAGAAAGAGTGAGCAGTTGGCAACAGGGGCAGAATACAGGCAGCAGGGCTCACAAATAAGCAGGCCCAGGAGAGATGACTGAGCTTCAACTAGGTGCCAGACATTTGACACACGTTTTGTGTTTAAAATATTCAAAGATCCTGTGAGGTAGGTACCGTTATTATCCCTGTTTTACAGAAAAGATAACAGGCCAGTGCTGGGAGTTGGAATCCTGGTTTATCTGATATTAAATTCAGGATGGAGGGGATACATGTATACCTGTGGCTGATTCATATTGATGTATGGCAGAAACCATCACAATATTGTGAAGCAATTATCCTCCAATTAAAATAAATAAATTAATTAAAAATAATATCCAGGGTGTCCAGACCCCTAAGCCAGCTGTTCTTAAACTCTAGAGGGTTTCAGAATCACTTGGGTCAAAATGCAGATTCCTCGGCCTCACTCCGGACCTACTGAGTCTGACTCTCTGAATGTGGAGCCCCACCTCCCAACTCTGCATCTGCATTTTAACAGTCCTCACAGAGGAATGGCTGATGCAAAGGGCTTCCCAACCACACTTAGAGAAATGCAGTTTGAGGGAGTGTGGCAGGTACTGTAAACTGCTCTGCCTTCGCCTTCAGAAATAAGGTCAAGGTCAACAGATAAGGTCAAAGTCCCATTGACACTCTTTTGGAAATGGGGCCAATTCTACGAATATGAGGACATCAGTCTGTCCTCTCTTCTAATTCCAGAAGTATCCACTGACAGCAGTTACCTGAGGAAAGATGTCAGGCCTAAGATGAAGGCTCAGCACTTTGTAGAGAAAAACCTGCCTGTTCTTCACAGGCAGAGCTCATAGCAGCCATACCGTCACTAAGCATTTTCCACGAAGAGCATACATTGCAGAGACTTTCTGTATTGGCAGCGAAGAACAGGAGAGAAAATGCCCAAAGGCAGAGACATAGATTATAAATCATGGGATTTAAAAATGTAAATCTACTTCCTAGCCCAAACATAGAGATTCTCCGCAGCGCTAGAATAGTTGTGTAAAAGATCCATCTGTGCTCTTCTTCACAGCATTGATGGAAGGGTTGAACAGGATGGGACCAAGGCTAGAAGCTACCTTCTAGATTGTTGTAGAACCCCAGTCTGGCTATAGTATTGAGCCAATTGAGAATTCATTTGCCTTTAGGAACTCTCCCTAGAGAGACAAGTAATAGTCTGAAGGCTGCTTGGAGTGTCTCAAGTCAGAAGCTGGTTTGTGAGCCAAATGCTTAATGGCATCAGGCAAATATTCCTACACGACCGTCGGGTGGTCCAAGGGATGGCAAAAATCAAATGCACTGGCCAAGTCCTGCCCAGCAGGGCTTGAATTTGCACTTGGCAAGTTCTATTTCTCTCATGCTCCTTTATGTGGACACTTTATTTATGTATGTTAATATCCTCACTTAGGCTAAGGTCAAACTCTGTTCTTCCCAGTTCTGGCCAGAAATATTTCCTGTCTTACAGGTATCTGATCTTATCTTTGTTGATATTTTTGCTGTGAGGGATTCCCTAAAGAAGGTCCTTGGATAAGTGCCATCCTCTAGGAAAATTATTGCAGTCCTCAGGTGCAGTGAGAAAGCCTGAGGACGATGTAGCCAGTGTTTTGTAAAGCAAAACCTATTTCATTGAAGGAACTGTCCTTTATTCTGAGATTGTTTGCTTCTCTTTTTGTGTTTAAAGAAAACCCTTTCTAGGAAATGATAATTTGAGGTTGTTTTGTCTTGCTTGTTCCTTTACTTGGAGAAATAAAAACCTGGCAACCTACTGTCAGTCTCCCTAGATTTTTGGTTTGTGATAGCTGCCAGTCTTGGGAACCTGGTTTAATTGGTTTCAGTTCTGCTAGAACCTCTAGGTACCTTCTATCACCACTTCCATTCTAAGTGCTTATAAATTACCTGCTTCATAATCTGCGGCAGAATCTCTCCAAGAATTGACATCAAGCTTACAGCTCTGGAGTTTACAGTATACTGGTCTGTAGTTTCCTTCTTTAAGAAAATTGGGATGCTGCCCATGTGCAGTCCTTTGATATCCCTCCTGTTCTCTCCGATTGCACAGGACAGCAGCTAATGCAAGGCAGTTCCGTTTGCTCTTCTTATAATGTTTTTTTTTCCCTATAGAGTTGGACATGCATATACATGTTGTTTGGGGAATTTGCAGCACATCCAATGAAAGTGTAATTCCCAACTAACAGTCAAATCCTTCTCTTTGGAGCTACCCAGAACACACCTACCCTCTCTTCCATATGACAGCCCTTCAGAGACTCGAAGACAGTGTGTGACTCTCCTTTGAGTTAAGAGCACCAGCTGAGTCAGACAGTCGCGAGTGACAAGCCCAGCTTCACCCACTCTTGGCTGTGGGAGCCCAGGTGAGTTACTTGATTTTATTTTCTCTCCACTTGTTTTCTTTTTTTTTTAAGCTGATTTATAAAATGAGGGTAAAAAAACCCCACTTCATTGGTTCGTTGTGTGATAAATAATGTGATATATGTAAAGAGCTTAACCCAATGCCTGGCCAAGTGAGGATTCTGTGAATGCCAGCTCTTTGCCCCTTTGATTTATAAAGAGCCAGGTCGGCATTTTAAGCATCAGGGCTATTGGAGAAGTGGGGTGAGAAGTGGGGTGAGCAATGGGGTGAGGGAGGTGGCAGACCCTCAAGTAGATCAGGTCTTTCTCTACCCTGAGGTTGTCTCTTTTCTGTTATCTTGATGCTTGCTTGCTAGTGCCGGGGTGGAGGGGAGGGGAGTGGAGAGGCTATTATGCAGAATCTCAGGAAAAGTTTATTTTCAAGAGCTGGAGAGCTATTTGTTGACATATTGAACTGTCTCTTGTTTATTCTTATTTCCCTGAGCAGCTAACCCAAACTCAATTAACTTTTGTGAGGCAGCAGGTGTGTGACACTTCCTACTAGCTGTATTGATCAGTGTAAACTGGGCCAGACGTGAGAGATCTGAGATGCTAAGCAGCAGTTTCTGGGCTTTTCCTTCCTTAGTAGGCCTCCCCTCTCTGTGTCTATAGAACACCGGCACGAACAAAATGAAAATCTGGGACCCAAATGGCCTGAGCCTGCAAGCAGTCTTGCTAGGTAGCCATCTTAGAAGACGGCTGATGATTAATGGTCACAATGAACCAGAACTTGAACTCCTTGAGTGTCCAGAGTCAGAGTGGTTTTCTAACAGGAGCTCTTTGCACACCCTGGGTTTTGCAAGCAATTGCATGATATGAACTCCAAATGCCATTGCAGCTAGAAAAAGTTTGGAAGGAGACACACCCAACTGTGAACAGACAGAGGAATGGAACTTGAGGGGATGGGGTGGGGTGGGGTAGGTGCAGGACTGGCTTTATCTGTACTGGCTTTATCTGTAGGTAGGATTTCAAGTTTTTATCCTGAGAATATATTCCTAGATTACTTGTGTAATTCTTAGGCATAAATAAAAGTAGAAAAATAAGAAATTAGATTTTTAAAAAGTAATAATAAAAAATAAAAGTAAGCCATTAGAGACAGTTTTCAGAGGTCACTACTGACCAAGGACCTCAGTGATACAGGAATTAAGCCTATTGGAGGAGAAAGGTTACTTGGGTGGGGAGATGTTGGGGGCCCTTAGAGAGAGGAGAGGAGAGGTTAGAGATAGAACTGTAGAGGAACATACCTTTTAAAAGAAAGAAAAATATTTTTTTCTTCTAATACAATAATATTTATATGGACAGATGAGAGAATACAGCTAAGAAAAACAAAAGTTAAAATTCTCTTTAATCCAGTCACTCAGCACTGTTAACGTTTTGGTATACATCTTTCCAAACTGTATTTTTTTCTATGCAAAAAATACATATTTATTTTATAAAAATCAGATAATCATTTTCACTGGACACTGCAGATGTACAATGATTTGTTTAATCATTCAGTGGATTGGGTTCTAACACTGGCATTTAGGTAATTTCCAAGTTTTTATGATCATAAACAACAGTGCTTTCTAGCTATGTGACTTTGGGAAAGCTAACTAATCTCTCTGTGCCTCATCTGAAAATGAGAGTGATAATACCTACTTCATAGGGCTGCTGTGAGCAGCAAATGAAATTTTGCATGTATAGTGCTTAGCACAGTGCCTGGCACAGTAAACGTTAGCTGTTATTATTAAGTATAATAATAATAATAATTGTTGCTGTTGGGTTCCCTGTGAGTACTTTTTGGTTTAGGGTAGGGAGAGAGTGACTGGAAGTTTTCTCTTTGAGTAGTATACTACAGTGAGTTCTGGAGTCAAACGGAGCTGTATGGTTTTGGTCATGTCAATTCACTTCGCCAAGACTCAGTTTTCTTATCTGTAAACTGAGAATTAAAAACACCTAGCTTACAGGATAGATGTTGGGATCAAATGAGAGAATGCATGTAAAACCCTCAGTGTAGTTCTTCGCATGTAGCAAGAGTTCCAAGTCAGTTGGTATTATTATTATTACTATTATTATTATCACGATGATGATTCAGCCATTAGTGGGGGGTAGGAAGAGCATGGTGGTACTTGGGGAGTGTTTCTAATCATTTGTCTGTTTACCAAGAGAGGAAATTAGTCTGATTCTGGAATCAGACTAACTTGGGCTTATACGAGGGCTTTACCATGTGCTGGCTCTATGATATTGGTTACAATTTCTCCAAGCACCTCTCACCATTTGTAAAAGAATATATTATACACATGCACATATATATGATAAAACTGAATCACTGCTGAACACCTGAAATTAACATAACATTATAAATCAATTGTATGTCAATAAAAAATAAAATTGAAAAAAAAGAAAATGAAGGAAAAAATTTCTAAAGCATAAAATAAATGGGAATGGCGTCAGTGCCTACCTTGCAGGTGTGGCCACGAGGTGTGAAGGATATAAAACAAGTGTAGTGCTTAGCCCGAGTGCCCAGGTATTGTCGGGTGATAATTATCTTCGGTTGTTGCAGCATGGGGAGGTTTATAACGAGCTGAATGTCTCCCCCAGCCCCTAGATTCTGAGTCCCTGCGGTACTTCAACTTCACCTAAAGCTTTGCCATATTCGGGGCTCAGGGACCATTTCTGCCCTTAGTATAAGGGTTGGAGGGCTCCTGATTCAGAAGGCTCTCGCAAACCTTTTTGTTAATTCTACCCTGATCTTGTGCCCTAGTTCTAGAAAGAAGGCTGAAGTCCTGCTTCTATGAGCAAGTTCTCACCTGGTACGCTTAAGATTGGCATGCTTTTCTTGCCAGCTGTCTGGATGCTGTGGAGCCTCATTGTTGAATTCTAACCCTATGGCGGGTAGCTGGTTGCCAGATTTCCCTCCAAGTCTCTGACACTAGGGCCAGTTGGCTTTTTAGTTGTCACTATTGCTGGGCTCTCTTAAGCCCCTTGGTCCATCCTTCCAAACCCTGCACCTGAACCCACTCTTCTCCACTGCCTCCACTCAGCCTTCAGCCTGTTCCCTCTATCCCCTGCCTGCTCTTCCACCGGCCCACTGGTGGTAGCGCCTGGCTCCCATGACCCTGGTGTCCGCTCAGCCACAGAGAGAACGTCTCATTTCCTGAGCCAAGACCCTTTCGGTCTCATCTCTTTACTGTGTGACTCCTCTTTCCTTTGGATGGCCAGAGGTGGGCAGAGTGGCCTGGTGCAGCTACTGGGGCTAGGGAAGAAGGGTGGAGTTGCATAGGCCAAGTGCTAAAGCGGAGCTTCTGGAGGGCTGTCAAGTGAAATGCGGCCAGAGGCAAATGTCAGAGCCTATATAGAGGCAGGAATCTGGACCAGAGAGACAGAGCAAGCACTAGCAAGTTAGGAGCAGTGGGGCGGGTGGGCGGGTGGCAGGCTGGCTGGCTGGCGGCAGGAGGGGCGTGGCAGGGATAGCTAAGGGAGATTGCAGAGAACAGCTGCTGGTACTAGGGTCTTACTTTAATGAACTGGCTGGGCATGGGGCATAAGTAAATTGGCCAGACCAAAACAACTAGGGGTGCAAAGGACATACTCCCTCTCTTCTCCCTGACTGGCAAAGGTAAGATCTTTCCGGGTTTTGCCTGTGGGAAACTGCATGTTCAGGGATTTTTCTGAAGATGTGGTAGGTGGGGTGGTTATCTACAGCTGCCCTTTTGACCCATCTTCCCATTGCACCAATTATTAGAGTAACCACGGTCCTAGCATGGAGGCCAGTATTTCAGATAGGGTGGGTCATTATAGCACAGCAGAGAAGAGTAGGGGTCTCTGGAGCTGGGTGGGCCTAGGAATCCAAGTGAACTGCAGGCAAATTATGAAGCCTCTCTGGACCTTAGTTTTCTCCTTGTTAAGATGAGGATTTTGAGGAATGACCGTCACTGAGGAAGACCAAAATCCCTCAGTGTTGCTGTGGTGACCAAGTAAGACAGTGCATGTAAAGTGCCCAGTAGGGTACTTGCCAGTCATCATATGCTCAAGAAATGTGGAGCATTTGGCACTTCTGTTGCTAGCATTCTCAATATTATTATGGAGCAGGCTGCACCAGATTGATGATTTTATGACATTGTCCCAAATGAGCAAGTTTCCACTGGGGCATGAGCAGGCTGAGGGGACATGTCAACATTGTGTAATGTGTGTGTTAGTTTCCAATTCTGTGCCAAGAATCCTCATTGGAGGCTGCTTATGGGAGTGGGCCGGAGGGGTGAGGCTCTGGGCTTATCCACTCACTCTTACCCAGTTGTCAGAGAAGCTTGAAGTTTTACTTCCTATAGACTGAGCTTCAAGTGAACCAAGATCTAGGACATCAGAGAGATAACTGAATGTAGCCTTAGGAATGCCAAAGGCTAGGCAACCCCAATGAGTAAGTGATAGTCAAAGACAAACAGTTCCTAGTGTTTCACGTGGTCTTATTCTAACCCCAACCCCCAACTAA